>NW_026516201.1:0-503 GCF_023601865.1 Aspergillus affinis
TGAATCTTTAATACCTCTTGAACCACTACCAAATCGACTACCATCTTCCGGCAGTGATAGCGACTCCAATTCTCTCTAGACACTTAAAAGGCTAGATAAATCTAAATCTCGCATCGATTTAGGCCTAGAACTTTCATCCGATAATCTCTCTTCACCTACAAAAAGAGAGATTCAGCACTATTACAATATGACAGTCCGATTGCTTTATCACTATCTTTTTCTTTCCGATCGATGCCGCCAGTTAGAAGAAGCAAATAAGAAGCAAACAAGAAAAAGAATAAAATATAAAAAGTAGACTGCTTACAAGGGTAGTCTAGGAAAGTTAGAAGAGATTCAGGATAATATTGGTGTTGAAAGAAACGGTAGTAGTGATTATATATCTTTGGATCCAACTTCTACAGAAGCCATGGTTGAACCTGAATTACTTCAAATGTCTACTATTCGCCGCGAATTTACTTGTTCTGGCTGTAATACGAAAGGACACAGGATTAACCAATGTCCTG
>NW_026516202.1:0-502 GCF_023601865.1 Aspergillus affinis
TACGTGTTTTGGTGGGTAGGGTGGCTGCGGACCGCCGGCGGTTCGGTGTCACGGCGGTTCGGTGTCCGATTACGTTAGTCTTTCAACTGCAACTTCTGAGGCCGGGATTGCTAGGAAGTCCCTGGCCGCTACTGCTATTTGAGGCTGTTCATCTTTATGTACACGCTACCAATTGCTAAGCAACTTTGGGTTGGTTGTATCAGTGAAAGTGACACGAGGATTGTCAAAATACCAATCAATATCAGAATGATAAGGTAAGGCTTTTAGTTGTAATCGTTAGAACATTCGAGATTCTACATTGCTGGACTGGGAAGTTGGAATAAACTGTTGAAATGAACAAATTTCTAGTAACTCTCTCTCAGGAAGAGAATATTATTGATAGAGATTATTATGGATGGCCTTTAAAATAAGTGTTGGAACGGTGCTATCAACCAGACCAGAGAGGTGGAGTATCTTGACCTAATCCACATACCGCACAGCACCTTGCTTGGCCTAGACTTGG
>NW_026515823.1:0-251493 GCF_023601865.1 Aspergillus affinis
TTACCCACCGAGCATATACCTATATTCAGTTGAATCGATAGGATATCTGCTTAGGGCAATGACCAAGTCAACCGACATTAACCTTCCAAGCAAGGGGCCCGTACGCACTCGGATTTCTGTCATGCAGAAGGCTCATAACAGCAATAATAAGTCGATGATATGATGAAATCATCGACTGAAGAATGCATGGCTACAATTTCTTGTGCGCGTGCGCATGTGTATGCATGTGTGCCAAGGAAAGATTAAGGTATTTAAGGGCTGTCCGCTGCCCATAAGCCAACATAAAGTGCTTTATTCGAGCAGAGATCCTTCTATAAATCGCAAAACAATAAGTCTTTGGTTTATAACATGCGGTTGTCGGCACACCCAAGACTACTTTTGCCGCAGCTCGTGGATCGGCTGGCAAAAGAGCAACCGGATTTGTTATACTGCGTTCATCTCGTCTCACAGGATAACGACGAAGGTTGGCGAAACATTACCTTCAAGCAACTTTCCTATGCAACCAACCGCCTAGCCTGGTGGATGGCCAGCAAGCTGGCTGATAATCCAAAGAGCCAACATCGTGTATTGGCCTATATAGGAACAAACGACGTGCGATATATAGCTTTCATGCTAGCTTGTATAAACTAGGAAGCTCGGTGAGTTCCCAGTCGCCTAGTATAATAGTCAAAATTAATGCAACTGTAGGTGTTGCTCCTATCGACATGCAACTCCCTACCGGCGTCCCAGCATCTGCTGCAAGTCACGCAATGCTCGGTGATTGTGGACGGAAGTGAAAGACCGCAACTTCAAGACCTTGGTGGGCAGCACTGAGACTAAGTATACGCCGACTTTGCTTTGCGAGCACCCCAGTGATTGGAAGTACATGGAGTTCAACCCCTTCTTCGAAACCCGCTTGGAAGTCGCTGGTGATGGCCTGTTTGAGCTAGTCATTCCACGGCCCCCCTCGCGTCAATACCGCGCAGTCTTTCACACATATCCACATCTGACAGAGTATCATACGGGTGACCAGTTTCGACCACACTCTTCAAATCCAGGGCTGTCGCGATATGAGGGCCGGTGTGACGACATAATTTTCCTAAAGAATGGGGAAAAACTCAATCCGATCGATGCAGAGAAATCATTCGAGTTAGATCCTCTCGTTGACCGAGCCATTATTCTAGGTCAGGATCGATTCCAGGTTGTCGTGCTTATTGAGCCCTTGTGGAACGAGTTGCCTTCGGACTGGACGCCAGCATGGTTTAGAGAAAATCTGAAGCCGCGAGTAGACCGTGCCAATTCCCTCCTACCGGCGCACAGTCAAGTCTTCTACAGCCATGTTATTTTCGCGTCTCGCGATATGCCTCTAGCCAGGGCTCCTAAAGGGTCACTGCGTCGCCGGGAAATCGCTAGCACGTATCAAGGCACGCTTGACTTTTTAATAATCCCCCTAAGTCGTCATCTTCAGTCGTTCAGGCGCTCGATAGCCAAGGGTCCTTAAACCTGAACCGGGTCGAAACAGAGCAATGGTTCCACGATGTGGTTGGCCGGATTCTGGGCCAGGACAAAGTCGGTTTAGACACAGATGTCGTCGCATTAGGAATGGACTCATTGCAAGCGATTCGCCTTTCTCGGGCTTTGCAAGATGCCACAGAGAAGAACGGCGTGACAGGAGGCCCTCCTTGGATCCCAGCCACCATATACGAAATGGCAACAGCTCGCCGAATGACACATGGGAAGGATTGGATCCCAGAGCTACGGGTTGCATGCTGAGCAGGCATTATCAAACAATGACATCTTGCAGACTGGGATGGGTTATTCCGTAGAACATGGTATAATATCAGTGCTCTTGAATCCTCGGTACAACTTCCCTGGCTGGGCGTCTTCCAAAGATGCAAGAATGAGATAGGTTTGCAGAATTCGTCACGTCCAGTGTATGTAGAGTATTTATGGTCGAGTAGAATGGCGGGTTGTTGTAAAAATAGAATGCAAAGGAAAGAGGAGTGCTTGTCGTGACTGAGTAGTAATATGTGGCAGTTGTTGCCTGAGGCAGTCAATTTTTGTAGCCCGCCCGCTAAGAAAAAAAAAAAACAGAGGCTGAGCGACGAGATGATGTCACCATCACCGCGACAACATCCTCAACTCTGTCCTATGCAACATGATCCTTTTTCCGCGCTGCCACCTTTTCGAGATCGGTGATCAACCATGGTGTCCGACCTGGCTCATTGTCTACATCCAGTCCTACCTGACACATGTATGGAATTTGCATGTTCCGCTAATCAGCAAGACTTCTCCTGCCGGCGTTGCCGCCGATATCATCATTGACAATCATCTAGACCCGTCCTCGTTCACTTTTGTGGATCTGTGTTCGGGCTCTGGCGGTCCGTCGTCGACTATTGAGTCTATTTTGCATGCGCGCTCCAAGGCTCAGGGGACGTCTTCCCCGCGCTTTATTTTGACCGATCTTCATCCGCATTTGCCAGAGTGGACGGCTGTTGCGAAGCGCCAGGAGAACGTGGATTACGTGTCGGAGCCGGTCGATGCGACAAAATGTAAGAGGATAGCACCGGCGAATCACAAGGAATGTCGAATGTTTAATCTCTGCTTTCATCATTTTGATGATGAGCCTGCGAGGGTCGTGTTGCGGAGTGCCGTGGAATCGGGGGATTCTTTCATGTATGTCCTCCCTAAATGCCGCATTGCCTGTTTATTAAGTACACTCTACTAATAATCACAGTATCTTCGAGCTTGCGCAACGGAATTTCACTTCCCTGCTAAATATTCCGGTTATGATTATCTTTCCCTTCTTCCACACTATAACGAAACATTGGAAGTCCCCTCTGTATTTGTACTTTACCTATCTTGTACCCCTGCTTTCTTTTGCCGTTTCGTTTGATGGACTGGTTTCTACGATGAGGTGTCGGACGCCAAAAGAGATTCGGAGCCTCCTGGATCAGCCGGACTTAGATGTCAGTGAATGGGATTTCAAATCAGGGAATAGGATGGTGTTCTGGCCATTTGTTAATATCTACTGGTATGCAGGGGTCAAGAGGGGCGATCAATGATCAGATGGATATGTGTCTGCTTAATCTTGGTGGCTATGTGCGGCAGTTTCTCCCCACAGCTCGCGCAGCCTTTTCTCTGTTTCTTGCAAAATATCGGTTCCCAGCATTTTTCTATATCTATATGACATTATGTAACTCCAGTCTGTCTCCCGAGTTAGTCCAGATATGCTCAGCACTTTGTCTCGAAGCCATTGTGGTATTCCGTCTTCCAAATGGAAAATCTTTCGGTTTCTGGCCGCGCCGTTCACATTCCACGATGTATATGGCTTTCTGATCTGCTCGTACAGTTTAAGGACGGCTGGGATGTGCGCAGCAATGCTCTCTGACGGAGTACTTTCGCTGCAGGAAGCAATCGAGCCCAGAAGCATACCAAGTACGGCACCATCCTCGACTGCCATGGCGGCTCCTTGGGCTTGATAGGGAAGGGTTGGGTGACAAGCATCTCCTAAAAGTGTGATATGTCCCTGTCCTCGTTGTCAGTACGCGCAAACTATGCTGAAAAACTATCGTGAATACCAACATTTGACCACGTGTCTAATTCAGGGAGGTGGCACAGCTTCCACTTCAAGATTGAAGGTACACAAGAAAGTATCTTTCTTAGACTGCACTTATTTCAGCCCCTGTAGTACCTGAGATGAGATCAACACACTCACGTTTCGTCCCAATCTCTATATCCGTACCGAACCTCATCTAGATCGCCTTGTTCGGTGCGTACTCCAGCTGGTAGGTCGTCAGGCTGCAACAAGACAAGGTTGAACTCCGTCCCGCCACGGATAGGATAGAAGACTGCATGGTTCTTTGGTCCAAACCAAGCTGTCACAGTGGTTTTGGAACACAGCTCATTGATTTTGGAATCGTTGAGGTCCTCGAGCTGGGTTCGGGAGAAAGTTGCCCGATATGCGAGGTCTCCTGTTTCGATTGGAGGGGAAGGCCTGTTGAGAATCGCATTTCGTACCGTGGACCAGAGACCTGCAACATATCACTATTAATGGAATCGCTTTTCGTATAGGAGGTATGTCGAACCGTCAGCCCCGACGATAACATCCCCCGTGATTCTACTTCCATCGGCCAAAATCACCTGTGGAGTCTCAAAAATAACCTCTTCGACTGATGCATTCAAGCGAATTTCAGCACCTAATGAAATGGCCCGCTCTAGGAGAATTGCATGGTAATCTGCTCTATGAATCATGCTGGATGGAGTTAACTCAGATCCACCGGTTTACCCAGGAAGAGAGGAGCATACATCCATGGCGCCCCATATTCTCGTGTGACGGTCTCCCCACAGCGCATAGAGGTCAGTAATCCTCCATCTTTGTATCGTCGAATGTCCATTGATTCGATTATGGCGCCTTTCTCTAGAACATCTGGTAAGAGGTCTAGCTCTTTCATAATTCGAGATCCATTAGGTGGTATTTGAATCCCCGCACCGACCTAAATCATTCGTTATCATCTGTCGCAGTACCTTCCAGAGAGCCACAAAAACGAAGTCAGTCTACCTCGAATATTTCTGATGATCTTTCTAAAACAACAACTTCCATGTTTTGGCGGCGGCAGGCGATCGCACATACGAGTCCTCCTAGGCCGGCGCCGACTGTGATAACTTTCATGACGAGATAGCCTCGAGATCAAGCTTTCCTAAAATCACAGGAAGTTGTATAAAGTTGATAAAATATCACTATGCTGTCATGTTTGTATTAACTATTAAGATCGGAGGGAATTTGGAGGTGAAGAACACGATGTCGCGATCCCGGATTAGTCATTTCCATTTGTGGCCTGATCGCTCAGGCTGCGTATACCTATGCACGAGTGATAAGGGCTATTTTTGGATAAATAGTAGCCATATGGTGTACGAATTTCTGCTAGGAGCCACGAAGAATATGATTCTTGTTTCTCGGTATGCGAAGGAATGGTTATCAATCCACGTTGCTTGATGTTTTCACTCTACTTCGGATCCCCGGGCAACCTAGGCCAACTAAACACAACACCCAGCCTCTTGCGGAGCCTCGAACGCAAGGAATGCACGTTTCTCGACGAAATATTCTGGAATCTTGAGACCAGGGAGATGTTTAGACAAGGTGCCGAGAACGATAATTCCAAAATATATCCTGACCTCAACAAAACTGTCCGCTGTCTTCGAAAATACGTTCTCCATTCATTCAATTCAAACTTCGACATGCGCCTGCTCATGCTCATATCTCTCCTATGCGCTACTTTGGCACATGGGCAGAAGTGCGGAATGGCGATGCAAGTGCATCGCCAGGGGCCAAGTGAGCCGGGCGCAAAGATTCTCACACCAAAAGAACCAGCGAATCAATTATTGGAATCGGTCAACGCTTCCCTTATGCTGGATTATATCCGATGTGAGGGTGATAATGGGGTTTGTTTCCACCCTTCTCTACATTATTGCATCTACTGATTGGGTTTTGTCTTAGTCTTGTCTCGTCAGGCTCGACGTGGAGAAAGCTCATGCCGAGGAACTGAAAGCGGAGTTTGATCTCCAAAAGACTGCAAATATCGAGGTGACTGATGCGGTAGGTCTAATATAATGTGTTCGGCAATACTTTAGCTTACTAACTAGTCATCTCACAGTTCTGTCCGGACGTGAAGAGCGAGTTATAGAGTATTGGCCGGTTGTTACCGTTCTCTTATTGCCTAGTTAGTTACCATAGTGGTTCATACGGCTCACCGTAGGATCCCGCCTCAAGGATCTCGCGGAGCGAGATCCTCGTGAATGGAACACCTTCTTTCATCATCTTCCTGCCGAGAGGCTTACACCGGTTTGCTGTAGAGTACTACAGAAACCAGGAGAAGTGCAATCAAGAATAATGAATCATATGGCAATTTCATCACAGTAAAACAATTGCAAGGACTTCCACCTTCCATAGCCCTGAACTAAACAGTCTAGCACCTTGGAGTAATCGGCATCCCATGTATCATGGGTAATTGCCCAAGCCGTGATCCCCCCAAAACACCAACTCCTCGCGAATTCCATCTTATGTTCCAACGATTCTTTATCATCGTACGCGATCCATCGCTCGCCGTTCATTCCAATCTGCGCGCCAATCTCCGGGTCAAACTTGGTCTCGAGATTTCCCCAGTTGTGCTTGTGACGTAGTCGTCCGTACATTAGTTCGTGACGCTCTGGGTCGATCATATCCTGGATCTCGGAGTTCATGAGCATGCCGGTCTTCTTGCTGCTGAATCCACCTAGAGCGCCGGAGATGGCAAGACAGCCGGGAGAAAGGCAGTCTAGGCTTTTTGGAATCAGCGATGCGCCATAGAGTGTGAGAACTAGGTTCACATCGTTAGGGTGGATGTAATTGCGCCATAGGAGGTCCACGGCCTGAGACACTGCGGTTAGATTCACCACGGGGCCTAGAGTGTCGGCCTGCCATGTATCTCCTGGTGAGAGCTGGGTATGAAGATCAATGGGCATAAGATTGAAGTAGTCGACTTGGCGGTTCAGTTTCCGTAGGTTATAATTATGCAGCGCGCTCAGCGAAGTCGGAAGCGTCATGGTGAGTCCGTAACGGCCACCCGTCATCATGAGCGCCGCTTTGATGTTTTTGATTAGGCGCGGGAGATTCTCATAGTCGTCGGACTGTCCGTCCGGATGTTCCCAGTTGATATCGACCCCGTCAATATCGTAGGTCGACATGAAAGAGGTAAGAGATCGGAGAAAGACAGCCTGATACTCCTCCGAGGCGGCCAACCGTGAAAACACGGACGAGTCATGCAGTCCCCAATCATTTCCAGACAGTCCACTAATTGTCACAGAGACTCTTAGGTCTGGGTCGTACTTCTTCCGCTCCGTCAGCTGTTCGATCTCCATGGCATGGTGCCAGAAGATGGGATTCAGCTCGAACGTGTGCGGGTTGATGGTGGCAAATGCGATATTCACGTGCGCGTACGTAGCGAAGTGAATTTGGTGAGGCATGAACTTATTACAAGGTCGTATGTCATTCCATAGCTCGTAGTAGCCTGCAAGTCGGCTGATCTTGGACCTGGAACAGCGCGGTGGTTCTTTCTCGCGACAATCAACGCAGTTTTCGATGCCACAGTAGTCTGGCCCGACGCCGCAGAGGCCGGATTTCGAGCAGCAACCATTTTTACATGGGTGGAACTTATTACAGCGCTGTATTCTGCGCTGCTTGACGGTCTGCAACTTGTCGTCTGTGTGTTTTTCAGGCTTATTGTGAAACATAGTCATACCCACGATCAAGAGGAGGCATATTAGAAGGTGCGCCTTCGGACCGGGCCCCATAGCGTGGTCGGGGGTGATATCAACAAGCAATAGATCCAAACGGCCAACAAAGACATTTCTAATGGGGTAAAATGAATATGGGCGCGCAAGAGCGTTAGATAAATTCCCGCTAGCCCTGGGTATGGTTGCATCGCGAAAACCCGGCTATTTCCCCAGTTCGGAGCGCTAAGCATCTAGCGCTCAATAGTGTCTTCACTAATTTCCCCGGTTCAAAGCACCCTTTCCAATCTTTCCAATTTCTCTCTCCTGCTGTGACCCAAATAAAATTAGAAATTGCAAAAATGTCAACATCGAAATCATTAAGAAAGATCATCTACGTTATTGTATCCGCATTTCTGTGCATTCGGATGATTCGCCGATTTTGGCCTCAACATGAAGAACATCGCGAGCCAGGTCCACTTTGCGCGTCGGGAATTCTCTACGCCGTCCAGCAAGGCGATACCTGTGATACTATTTCTCTCGCACACAAAATCCCCTCTCACGGCCTGTGGGAGGGAAACAAAGAATCTATCGTGATATGCGACTTCATTCACAACCAGGTCGGGATGCAACTCTGCATACCATTCTCGTGTGGAGAGGTATATGAGGCCCGGGTAGGCGACACCTGTGAGAGTGTTGAGGAGAGGCACGCGGAGATCTTGCGTGGCAAGAGCTTTATAAAATTCAATCCGTGGCTGCAGCGTCATGATCATTATTGTGAACAGCTTGATATGGCCTGGGATTATTTCGGCAAGACGTATTGTCTTGGATATCAGGGTGGGATCTTTGGGACTACGGAGAATGTCACGAATCCGGTGGTTCTTGACGAGAACCGTGATGCTGTTCATCTGGGTGGCTCTACGAGTGGGCAGAGTCGGTTGATCGCGCACGCATGATACTTGTTTTGATGTCCTTTTTCAAAGAACGGGTGAAGTCTCACAATGTCATTTTGATTATGGTACTAAGAGTGTATGGTCCAGAGATGATTGAACATAAAAAGGAAACGAAAAAATATTGGGAAAGAACAGAATCGCATAGAAAGCAGGGGTATAATCCAAAATGACTCCATCTCCCAAACGGCCAATTACCGATTATTCGCCCAAGACCTCAATATCTCATGGAGCACAAAAAGAAAATAACCAAGCAAAAGACAGCGATAAGAGAAAAATTTGATGACCTCAGCCCATTGTCTAAGCCCCAGTGAATATGCCTCCCTGGAATGTGGCAAATGCATCACGTACCCGTCGCAAAGGATGCGGACTCCTGTCTCACACAAACGAGAAACTTTATCCCAGCGGATGATTTTGCTTGGGAAAGGGGAATGATGGAAACTATTTGTTAAGTTCTCAGCATGGCTCACCAATATCGGAAGACCCAGCGGTAGGGGTCTACTAAACGCCATAATCCACGCCATATCATGCCTTTAAATAGGATCATTCATTTTGCCGGTTCATCACTCGAGAGCGATCACATCCTTTTCAGGATTCTCGGGGAACTCTTTCCTCGCGCACCACCGCTACCGCAGGGGGTTCGGGCATGGTGGACGCCTCGGGCTCGTCGTCTATGTTTGACTCCGGGCTCGCTCCGACGCCGGTGTAGACCGTCTTGCACAAGGGACAGCAGGCTTGTCGCTTGGTCAGCCACATGTCAATGCAAGCGGGATGGAAAATGTGTCCGCATGTTAAAGGTCGGACCTCGTCGTTGGAGTCGAATTGGTCGACGCAGATGGCACATACGGAATACGAATCTTCGGAGGAGGAAGGGCCCCCGTTCTGGTTGTCGTGTTCAGTTGGTGTTTGTTTGTTTGGGGGTACTTGATGACTGGAGTCGCGAGGCGTGGTTGGCTCTAGTGACGTGGAAGGACGGTCTGCGCTCCCCTGGCTCGGGGTTTCGTGGGCGCTCTTCCAGACACTATAGCCGACTATAGGGAATCGACGATCGACATCCTCGCTAGTTATCACCGGTCGGACTCTCTGGGGTCGAACCGCTTCAATGTCGGGCCTGCGAAATTGAGGATAGAATTCTTCGAATACGGAACGGCGATGCCTGCGCCATACTCGAGTCCTATTGATCAACAGCGTAGATTAGCAGGCGGTCACAGAACCATATCCAGATTGAAAAGGCTCCTCGTACGCGAAAATGATCAGCATTACGAGCGGCACTTGAATTATGAAAACCAGTGCCCACAGCGCTGGGTTCGCCATGTTTGCGATGCGAATGGTGTCCTTCTAGAGCCGTCGAAGCATCGGGCGGCATTTCCCTTAAATAGTGGGGAGCGACACGATGAAGCTACCAGACAGACAGAAAGTCGTACGCCCAGAGAAGCTCGTCTGTCGTCAGATAATCGGGCCCCGCACGCCCTGATAAACAAAAGGACGGCCAGTTTGTGGCTCATGAGGTCATGGCGCATTTTAGTCCGGGAGGACGCTCCAACCCCATCGCTGCATTCGCCGTTGGATCCTCCGCAGCCAAGACGCTGGATTCTTGCACTCGCTGCTCAGCCACGGGCAATTTTTTTATGAAACAGCCAACTCGTCTTTTAGAGAGCCTCCGGGTTGTCTAAGCTGGGTAACACGATCGATTCATTTTGTCTTATTTCGTTGTCTTTTAAAGTCAAATACAATCATATTTACTGAGATCATTAATTTTCGCGTTCTTATCCACTCATCCAGTGTTTTCGTAGCCATGCATCATCCTCCATCGCCCTCAACTATGATCAGACAGAAGATAGCATCATGCTCGGCCGGGCCGGTCTTCAGCATGAGCAATTCATATCCGTTTAAAAATAGTCAACCTTAAGGAAAGTCTTGAACTCGCCGTCCTTCAACTCCTCGCTGTTTCCCAACCACCGCAGCAGCCAGTAGGGAACCTTGGAGTGCGAATCCGCAGGATAGTGCTTAATAGCCCAGGAAGTGACATTCTCAGCTCCGACGAAGAGTCCGTCCTGTTGCTTGCCATCCACCTCGTGGTGGTAAAAGTCCACGTTAATGCTCTCATCGGCAGACAGTCCCCAGCTGAACAGACCCGTGGAGGAGCTGATGTTCGTTGACTGGAACCTGCAGCCGTTGTCGACGGAAACGCAGGCGTCGATCACGGAGGGAGAGGCCGTGCTACACATCAGAGGAACAATCGCTTGGTCGCCGACGTATCCGATTCCGATCTATTATGGGTTCTGTCAGTTTGAGGCAGAAAGATGAGCATTGCGAGCGAGACTTGGCTTACATATCCACTCTTATCATCGCTGGAGAGCGAGACCGTCGTGTCGCGGAAGCCTTCGATGCTGCAGGCGTTGTCGGTGGCGGTGGTGTTCACGCATCCGTCGACCTTGGCCATGAAGTATCCCGTGGTGCCCGTGTACGGGTAGTAGGAGTTGATGTTGGTGCATCCACCTTTGGCGACGACGGGCTGAACCGACGAGGCATAGGCGGCTCCGAGCACGGAGAACGTGGTGAAGATTGTGGAGATCATTCTGAGGGTTGATTAGGATTAGATAGTTGGGGACTGAGCTCAACCATAAACATAGCCGTAGCGTTGTCTTTATACTTTCTCATGCCCACCTGGTTCAGATCCGATTTTTTCGATTCTCAATCTTCACGCCTGGTACTCTTACCCAGTCGGGCAACCTTGACGCTAGAGTAAGCCTCGTCTCCCGCTAGCTGGTGGGGGCCGTTCCTCAACCTTCGGCTAGAGCGTGCCTTGTCCAGGGGAGATCGACAGGGTAATGAGGGCATTCCGGAGATGGCCGGAAGAGAACCGCTTTTTATCTGATCATTTTATTCTGTCCAGCATATTGAAAGCAAATGCGGATCTGTTAGGTTCACATAGGGAGAGATTCGGTGATCATTTTGAGCGGAGTTCCACTTAGAAATTTCATTTCCCGCTGGGTGTGAGATTACAGTTGCATTGCACCCGTGCTCGTCCATGTTATGAGTCACCTAGTTTGGTTTGATATTGTTTTGGCAGTCGCTGCGACGATGAGGCTGGAATTTATATTATACCCCGCAAAGTACCGCAGTCATAGTCATAATCTCTATTAGCGCTTATGTGTATAGAAACTAGCTTCCTGGCTAAAAAGCCCCATACGATAATGTACTTAGAAAAATTCTTGTTCATATCAGGCAACAGAATGCAGCCTAGATGCTTCTCCAAGGATTCTGTCAGCGAATATGGGGCAATTTTACCGCCAGGATTCAACACCTTGCCGCTTCCATCTAGATCAACTCTGACGGCATTTCATGGCTTCAAGATAAGCCGATTTCAAAGAAGCCACGTAGTCATATTGCATGTTAAATAGCTTCGTTTCGATCCTCTAGATCAAGAGGATCAAACCTTCATTGAGCCTCGATTCTGCATACAAATTACTAGACAATACGAAACTTTCATGATCCAACAGATTCATTGTCATCCCGAGTGGCCTGTTGGTGGTCACTTAACCTAGCGCTTATACCCTCTGGCGATACCTAGGTACTGCTTCTGAATTCTGTGTTTACATAACGCCCTCTATAACATCATGATTTGTTCAGTTTTTACATGTTGCACTAACCTTCTGCATATACCCCATTATCAATTGAGTCTCTTCTTTGTTTGCGCACGGTAACTCACCGACCAGGAACCTCAAAAATATCGGCAAACGGATCCCAATCCGGGTCAGTATGTCTCTCGTATTCCATCAAGCTCGAAATTGTAGTAGCAGTCTCTTCACCGTACGCCCACTGAACAAACGCCAAAGTCGCATCCACTCCCGCGGATATCCCAGACGACGTCCAGATGTTGCCGTCAACGGTCCACCGCGCACGCGGCACCCAATCGACCTTCGGACCCAGCGCCACCGTACTGTTCCACGAGGCCTTGTTGGTCGTGGCGCGCTTCCCGTCCAGAACCCCGGACTGCGCGGCCAGTCGGGACCCCGTGCAGACGGTGATCAAGTACTTCACCTTGGGGTACGTCTCTGCGATGAAATCAATCGTGCGATTCATGTTCGGGGACCGGGTTCCGAGTCCGCCCGGAACGAACAGAACGTCCATCTCGGGTGCGTTGTCGAGGGTGTGCGTTGGGATGATCTCGGGGAAGCCGGTGGAGTTGTGGGCGTTCATTGCGCTGGATCCCGGCCGTGTGCTGACTGGGGAGAGGGTTTCGGAGAGGAAGAACAGGTCGACTTTATGGAAGGATGTGAGACGCTGGAGGGCCTCTAGAGGACCGAAGACATCCATGAGCTCGAAGGCTTGAAAGAGTAGCATTCCGTACTTTTGAGGCGGTGTTTTCGGGGCCTCGGGCAGGGGCATTGGGCTCGCAGTAGGTGGTGAACCTGAGCGCTATCAATCAGTAACTGTCCCTGTGGCGATTAGGGAGTGACTTACTTGAACTAAGACCCATCACAAAGGAAGGCATGCAGAGGCCTAAGAGAACTACTCTCAGGTAATCAACGTTGGGGAGCTTCATGGCGCCTCTTCACGGAGTATTTTGGGTTGACAAATTGTGGTTCAACTGGATCTATGGCATCTTACCCATCTTTGTACCCTCCAGCTAAGTAAGCACAGCCTTATATAGAATCACAATTGAGTAATAATTTAGTCGATCAGCTTTCCTCAATCTTCCGTGAAGGGTGACGGAGATAACCTCTCAGTCCTTGCCAAGAACTCCGAGGACGCCAGGATTCTCCAGCCAGGGATGCTTAATGCACGGGCGAAATAATATCATTTTTGAGCTGATTTGAGGCAGTTTCAAATCTTTGCCAATAATTCGAGGGATGATTTAATTTAAATATCACATTGGAAACTGAAGGCCGACAAATTTTGGGCGTTCAACACACCCTGAGGCCTGGCTGCTTGTCATGACCAAAATATATCAAGGCAGCAGGCAGCAGGCAGCAGAGGCCAAGGCACCAAGGCAGATATATTTCCAGATCAGGCTAGCAGGCAACATCCGCGGATCCTTCGATTCATCACTACTTACATCGCTCAATGCAATGCGACCGGTCATTGGAATCCAGCAAAATCTCACCTAGGATTATATTGTCTTCCGTATTGTTGTTACTATTCTTCAATGACTGATTTTGTGACCATTTAGTCAGCTATCGATAAGATGCATTCATCCTCGGCCCGTCGGATGAGAATGTGGCCCCATTACCCTTCCCCCTTCTGAATCCATCAACGGTCTAGCCTTTCAACTTCATTTCTGTAGAACCATATCGATATTCCGAGATGGCCGGATCGCAGTCATCGCGAGTTGGGACGGTCCGTCGTGCCAAGGTACGCGTGGAGCAAGGATCCATACCACCATCACCACCGGACTGACACACCCAGGCTTGCAACACGTGCCGGCGAAAGAAAACAAAGTGCGACGGACAGAGACCGATTTGCTCTTCATGCCATGCCTTCAATTTCTCCTGTATATTTCAGGATACCGTCAAAGAGCCAAATCGGTCCAGCCGGTAATTGAACTAGGCCCGCTTTTGCTCAGTAGCGCTAACGTGTCGCTAGTGCTTATGTTGCAGATTTAGAGCGACGCGTCCAGAGTATGGAGGAGCAGTTACAGCGTCAGAGTCCATCAGGAGCTCGGCATGACAGCCCGTTGAATGCTGATAGCCTATCTACGTCCGATCCAGACACCCTCATCGCGAGAGACCTGTCTGAGATCAATCCGATCCAAACAGGTACTTCGAATTCCCGCCCGGGATGTCCTGACAACACCGGCGATGAAGATCTTGGCAGTACGGACTACGAGAGTGGGATTGATCAAACATCCTACGTTATCAATGGTCGAGATGGTAGAATGCGCTTTTTCGGTGAGTTCCGACTCGAAGCCCTGCAATATGCCACCGGATTTAAATGAAGATTAACGTGAGTAAAGGCGCCTCTTCGGGGCTCTCAGTGGCTGCAGCCCACGGGGCGGGCCGTTTTGGGACCGACACGGAGATACGCAAGCTGCGCTCTGCCGTTAGAAAAGGCCCAACACGATGGCAATTGACCAGTTGGTTTCCTCGAACTCTACAAGATGACTTTGAAAGGCGTGTTTCTCAACCACTACCTAGCAAACCCGTCACCATGAAGCTAGTGGAGGAATACTTTGCGGAATTCAATCAGTTAATTCCGTTGTTTAACAAACCGTCATTCATGAGACTACTAAAGAGACAATTTTCCTGGAATCCAGACGAAAGTCCTTCATGGTGGGCTTCACTTAATGTTGTTTTGGCATTCGCTTACCGAGAAAGAGCCCAAGCTGCAGATGAAAATGGCGAGAATTGGCAATTGTCTCTGGCGTATATCAAAAACGCAATGAATGTTACGGTTGAATTCTTCATGCGTGCTGCAGACTTGCTTACTGTGCAGGCCATGTTAGGGTTGGCAATCTATTTTCAAGGGACACCGAATCCTCAATCCTTGTTCATGTTTGCCTCTGCCGCGATACGCTTGGCCCAATCAATTGGATTACATCGCGGGTTTACCTTTGGATTGACGACACCCGAAATCGAGGAAAGGCGGCGGACCTTTTGGATAGCCTTCATTCTGGACGCAGACATCTCCCTGCGTGTCGGTCGTCCGCCCGCCCAGGATGAGCATGATTACGACACACCGCTGCCGCCCGAGAATCCTTTTGACGGCAAGGGGGTTTCGAGAATAGGAGACACACCAATTAACTTCTTTCGCCTGTTATCACAGCTTTCCTTAGTACAGCGACGGGTATATCAACACCTATACGCCGCCACGGTTCAGCAACGGCCGAGAGCGATCATTGTCAAAGAGATCAAGGCGTGCGAAGACGCTCTGCTGCAGTGGAAGAAATCTTTCCCCGTCGCTTTTGACTCACACTCAGCTTGTTCCCAAACCCCGCTTGATCGGCATATCTTACGCCTCAAAATGGCCTTTCTCTGCTGCTATGCTAATATTTATCGAGTTTGTATGCTTGCAGGACAGCCGTCTACGAACCGGGGTATAATACCACCGATAGAAGTGGAGGCAGCAGAGACTGTCGTTGCATCACTTGATTCAGCACGCTCAGCAGTTGGGCTGATCAAGCACGCCAGATCCTTTGGGTCTTCATATCAATGGTGAGTTTACCACTGTAGCCTGACAACACGCATTCGTTAAACGGCTGACCATCATAAAGGAACGTTCTTTACTTTCCAGCTGCAGCTTCAGGAACGTTGGCGCTTGGAATATTCATGAACCCAAGCCATGAAAAGGCCGAACATGATTGTTCATTGATATGCGACATAGTAAAATACCTTTCCGAGATCTCTGCGCAAGAACCTGGGACATATGTTGATCATGTTCTCGGGGTATGCTTTGATTTTGAAACTGCTAGCAAAAGGGCACTGAAGCACGACCCAAACGGGCGCCATAAGCGGGTAGAAAACGCAAACACAGGGAATCCTTACAACGCCTCCGAACACTCCAAGTCCGGCAGTCTGGTTGCCGAAGGTGGCATGAATGTTGACCTATCCACTGGCCCAGGAACCAACCATGAGTGTCTAAACGACAGCACAGTCGACATTCAGCCCTCGGATACCGACATCGCCCTTTTTGATTTGGCATCAGATCCAATGATGAACTGGCAATGGTCGATTCCTCCGTTTTGGAACTGGCAAGACATGATGAGCGGTTCATCACTAGCCCCCGGAACAGGCAACGAAAGCTCACCAGACTCTTACGACCCATCATTTGGTGCTTAGAGAGCCTTTTTCGAGATTCCCACTTTATATATACGGCAAATGATATATTTACAAAATCTTCTCACAACCAGTCCCCGTATTGCACAATCTGTGTTCCTTTCTCAAAGCCACAGTATGTCGCGATCGTGGTAGCAGTTAGGAACAGCCGGAGTGGTCCACGTCGGAGTTGCCTCGGCATCGCCAAGCTTGACAACAGGCTTGAGCAGTGTTTGACGTCCCCACACCGTCTCTTCAAAGGTCATCATGAGCGGCGAGTTATCTTCCAGATAGCCTGGAAGCCCCTTCTTCCACCCATCAATCACCTGGATCATAATCTCGGAAACGAACTGATCCGGCATGATGGGAACGAAACCAAACTTTTCATTCGTTCGGTGAACAACCTCTGGTGGGTAGAGACCAACCTCTTCCTCCAGCGCAATTGTATCCGCAGCAACCAAGGAGCTGGTGGCGTGGTAAGATCCGCCGTTTACTGCGCGCTCCCGAACGGCTAACATAGCAGCAAGAGCACCCACAAGCCCGGTCGTCATATCAGAAATGGGAAGTGGTGGTAGTACACATTTTTCGTCTGGGAAGCCTTGTGCCCTTCCCAAGATGTATGAACTACCCGACGCGGCGTCGCCGATCTGCTGCCAACCAGGGCGCTCGGCGAATGGCCCGTCCGGACCGTAAGCATTTTCGTCCACGTAAATGATGCCTTTGTTTCTCTTCGCAGCAAGCTTTAGCATACTAAGGAGCCCGAGACCCTTTCTCTCGAGCGAGCCATAACGAAAACCTTGAACAAAGATGTCCACATCAGCTAGAAGCTCATGCAGGCGGCCCATGTCGTCCGGCTTTCTAATATCGAGATCAACCGTTCTTTTGCCGGCATTGAGAACGAGCTGCAAGACCTGAAAGGTTGTAAGTTTTCATTCTAAAACTCATGATGACCGAACTCAAAACTTACGTTGAGGTCTGCAAGTCTGCTGCAGTTCACCCTGATCACATCGGCTCCAAAAGAAGCGAGGATTGTGCCTATAGTCGGCCCTGCAATGATGCGAACCATCTCAAGGACTTTAATGCCTGCCAGAGGCCTTCTATCCGTGACAGCTTTCGGCAATGCGACCGGGGGCGTGGGGCAGGCGTAAGACTCGTGAGTCAGGTTCACTAGTGGATGCTTTCCAAGTTGTTTGCCAAATTCTGTCTTTCTCCATGCATCCGGAGTATAGCAGATGCTTCCACAGAGACCATGTCGCACATTATGCATCTCGAGCTCGTCGGCGCTCCATTCGTGGACGTGTTTCTGAATATAGTCATAATACTCGCTTGGGGTTTTGAACGTGACAGAGCTGTCGATTCCCATAGACTCGAGCGTCTTCTTGGCGTCTAACGACCCATGCAGCTGGTACCAAACTCTCAGATCCTTGGTCTGGTAGATCGCCGTTGTTCGTCCCGCAATACCCTGTCCAAATCCTTGTTCAAAGTCTCGATCAAAAAGAGAACTCAGCTTGCCCGACCGCGCGAGTGTCGAAATATCGGACCCGTCGATCGAGGTGGTGAATGTCGATCCGAGCCAAAGCCCGGCGTGGTCGGTGTTGACTGTGACTCGACTATCGTTCAAGGGCTTTCCATCGCGTAGTTCAAGCAACTCGTTGGCGACGACACCACACATCGCGTGCAGCGCAGCAGCCACCACGGGGGCTTTGATCGGGCCAGGAATCATCGGATCCGGCTGTCCTTCGAAACGGACCGTGTCCCATGCCGACTTATTTTGATTGAAGAAGGGCGTCTGGGTGGCAAGATATTCAAAGACTCGACTCGCATCTTCGGGGACCGGCAGAGGGTTCTTGTCAATGAAAGTCCCGGGGCCGTAGATGTCGGTGCCAGATATGGTTTCGTAGGAGGGAGCCATTGTTTCTGCTTGCTTCCAATGTGTGATATTACGGCCACCTAACAGCACAAAATGGATTAAATGTCAAAAATTCCTGAATTAGGCTTGGGTAAGATAGCACTTGCATGATGCACGTCAGGAGATTTTAAGACCTGCAAAAGAGGCAATAATTAGGGGATGTCTACAAAACTCCACGGCGCCGTGGGATTCTTTTCCCCGAGGCCCACGGGAAACCCGGCCCACGGCAACGACAGCGCAAACCACCACAAATGACCCGAAATAGCACGGATCAATGACGATCTCTAAGGGACGTTGGAGAATTGTGGGGTTTTCTTGCGTCTTGATCCTGCGCTTGCCAGAGAGTACACAGTAATGCCACAATAGCACCGAAGATGCTACCACGCAGTAGGGTCTTCGGCGTGCTTCGATCTTGGTATCTGGAACTCGAATCACACCCTGAACAGACTCGACACAGTCACTGTCCACTTTGTTGCAGCTTTCCTTGATAGCCTCTTTGACTTCATCGCGAAGTTCTGGGGAGAAGTAAACGTCTACTCCGTCGTCGGTATTCCCTGTGTCCCTGATGTCAAGGGCTCTTCCGCCCAAGGATGATGTTTGTTTCTGAGAAAATTGTCAGAAATTTTCTTTTATGACCATCGTGTTATGGGGCACCTACTGCTTTCGGCGAGTACTGAGCAAGGTCACCAATCGAAAGGGTTGACGGGTCGGCATTGGAAACAGAAACGACGGAAAAAAGAAGCCACAAAGACGCATTTTGGGAAAGGTAAAATCAGGAAGTAGATATTCTCAAGTAGATTGATTGATATTACAACCGAGTCAAAGCTATGGATACCGACAGCCTCTTATAGAGTCCTGATCACTTTAATGCTACTCATCACAAATTGGCTTAGAGAAGTTATTGCTGGCCCTTCTCTTTCAATTCGAACGTCCGATATGATCTGGATTTCTAGATTAGCCTTCGTTATCTTTAGTGGCCCATCATGCCCACTTTCGAGCCGCTCTATCTTTTGGGTGGGCGTATATTGAGGGACTGGGGTGCTCGGGAGAGTAAGTCGCACAGCCGTCCGGGCAAGGTACTGGCTAACCCCGGACCTGTTAATACTAGCAAGGCAGAATCAGGTCGTGGCGTCTAATCTAGCTCGTTTAGTGGAGTTAGTCCCTGTGTCGGGAAATTACTGCTGTCATTCCGACAGTTAATGACATGACTGACGCTCTCAGCCTTGCTGGACCTGGGGACCCTTGTCTCCGCGACAGGCCTCCATGCACGAGAGCTGCGACAACTTTTTTTTATATTACCCAGTCACCTAAGACTACCTGCAATGCTCTTAGCAGCGGTAACTCAAACTAGGGGGGAGGGGTCTGTCGAGGATTTACGCCGCTGTCGACTGCTATTGGCCCCGCACCGGTGGCAGTCATGGAACTTCTTGTCTCGTATAGAGCAAAGCTACCAACAGATAGCACTGAGAAACCTAATAAGGACCTTCTACTGAGCGCAATCAAATGGGAAGAAGGAGACCTTGGTGCCACAAAGTTACTTCTCGAACATGGATTGGATCCTAATAGGTCAACATCTAGAGGGCCCCCGCTGCATCTTGCGGCCTGCCCAGCAGGGATAGATGTTGTTTCTTGCTTGTTAGAATTCGGAGCGAATGCATCGCTTCTGGATAAAGAAGGCCAAACAGCAGCGCAATTGGCAGAGCAAATAGATGAGATGGAGATTGTCTCTTTGTTGGCAGCGAAGACCAACACTGAGTAGTGTTTCCCAGTCTTCTTGATTTGTTCTATTTTTGACTTTTGATATTCAAATTTTCATTTCTGCTCAAATATCATTAATCTCTGAAACGCACTATTCGAGGACGAGCTTGGGCTTTTGCGTGGCAATGGGGAGCTGAACTCTGATTTGGAATCCTATATTCCGGAACCCAACAGTCTAATCAAGAAGTACAAAATGTAACCTCGTGCAGCGGCTCGCTTCTAGTCACGGATAGCATGTGATACAAGAGGGAAATTAGACCAATTCGTATTCAGGGCTTTGACTGGCTATTGACCCCACGTCATCCAGGGAGGTTCGGGTCGGCGCCATTCTCCAAGAGAAAGCGCGTACATTCTTCGTTCGAGACAACCAGCCTACAGATAGAGTTAGAGTTTCAACTATGTTATTTCTCTTCAGTTTTCTTCTTCAAGGTGGCAGCAATAAGTAGACTAGTACCTCAGGGCTGGGCTCTGTGATGCTAGTGAATTGACATCCCGGCCATGGTCTAGTAAGTGCTGCAGCATCGGAACATTCTCTGAGTTCGAAGCACCCAGGACGGCGACTTCGGTAACCTTAGCGCCATGGTCAAGTAGCACCTTCAGAACTTCGGGCTCATCATGATACGCAGTCATGCCAAGTGCCCGGTCCAAACCCTTTGCATAGGCAATTAAACCTATTAAGGCACAATATGTCGAGTTATAGTTGCTTTCCCTAAGTATTACATATACGCAAGAACTTGATTTTCGTTGATTTAACCCACTCAAAACTATCATCGCTCGTTGCATACCTTCTTTCAATAGGCCCATTGGTCATATGTCCGGTGGCTCTGGGGCCAGCAGTTGTTTGAAAGGTTAATCACAATCTCATTACGTAGTATTGAGTATCCCTGTGTTTTATGGCCTCTGCTAGCCTAGCGTAATTCAACACACATGAGCCCATTCTACGCTCGCTTTCACGGGAATAGAGGCCCTACTATGCGGTTAGACCCGACCTTGACGCAGGGACTTTTCCACGGTCCAGGTTGGTGTCGAACGGTTCTCACCGCTGGAACCGGTCGTAAACTGCCCTATGGAGTAATTAATGCGATTATGTCAAATGCCGGATGGCAGTGTGAATGATTTTGTCTTTGCAAGACCTGTCTGGCATACAACTTGTGCAGTCACACGCACAGGTAGGTCTCAAGATTCCACATACATCAGACTGTTGTCATGCATAAATAGAGAATTATACGAGTCTTAGGGTGTCCGATGTGCTATTTTAGTCTAAGAATAATGACGGGGACCCACACTGCCGCCAGCCAGCAGCCAGCAGCACCTGCACAACAAGCATTATGGCGGATTTGTGAAGAACCGAATACTCAGTCCGTCTTGTGTCATCCGGTCATGTCATCGCATGCATCTGGGTCTTGGACCCTCTTTTAAGGGGGGATCACTAATCGTAAGATCGGAATTTTCACCATGAAAAATGATTAGTGAACATCCCGAGCCGAGGTATACCTTGAATAGGTTTAGCGGGACCCTTATGCAGACACAATGGGTGCATAGCTGACACATGCCCCCATAAGATAAGGTTGGCAGGATCGGGGATGCGTTAACGCCGGCCGTTGTGGCGTGAATCCATCCTTCGGCCGCTGTCGTCAGGTTCGTCTGCCTGCATCTTCGCTCCTTTCGTCTCTGCTCGGTGATCTGTCCTTCATCGTCGCATTATCGCATCCATCTGAATCCAGCTCACATGAACCCGAATACCTCCCTTATCGCAATGGACGGCCCCATGTCGCTGCAGCAGTACGACGGGACATCCGACTCCGACGGCCCTCTGCTGCCTTGGGATGACGTCTATCAGAAGCCCTTGCTGTCCCCTCGCAGTCGTCCGTCTTTCGCCGACGATCCGCTAGCTACCTCGAATCTAATGTCGTTGCTGTCGGCCTCTTCCTATCCCGTTCCCGAATCGTTCTACACGCAAGGGCAGCGCGTCCCCGATCCGTATGCCCAGGTCCCGGTATATGGCGGCTATGCTCTCGACGGCCAAATTCGACAACCCGCCATTCCTCGCCAGCTCCCCGCGGCTCGAAGAATCCTATCCGATCCCACGCCTCCCCCCGAGCCCACCGAACCGCAAAAGAAGAAGCCCAAACGCCAGCGTACCGAGACGACCACCCCAGAGGCGTCGGCGAGAAAGCGCGGTCGACCGCGCAAGAACATGGAGGGTCAGTTGGGCGAGGATCCGGAAGAGGTGTGTTGACCCGGCATGATATATATTCCACCTTTGAATTTTCCACTGACGGGTTGAATCCAGCGACGTCGCATGCAAATTCGTCTAGCTCAGCGCGCATACCGATCCCGCAAGGAAGCCAACATTTCATCTCTCAAAGGTCGCATCGCACAGTTAGAATCAGCGATGGAGAAGATGAGTACCACAGTGATCTCATTCAGCGACGAACTCGTTCAGTCCGGTGTTTTAGCCTCGCATGCCGATCTGACCGGGCACCTGCGTGAGACGGTCCAGACATGTTTGGATCTTGCCAAGGAAGCGAGTGAGGATCACGATCTTCCCGAGATGTCACCTGGAAGCGAAAAGTCGCAGCCCTCCCCGGGGCAGGGCACCAGCAACTCCATCCCCCCGGAGCTGAAGTCGAATCCGTTGTCTCCCGCACTGTCGGAGGTAAAAGACTATGTGTGCTCCCCGCATGCAAGCTCCGACAGTTCGTCGCCGTCAGAGAATATTGTAGTGTCCCACATGGAACTATCTGCATTTATGGAACGCTTGCACATGGCCTGTCTCTACCAAGCGTATCTGGTTCTGGCGAATCCTGCGGTGTCTATGGATCGCCTGAAACGGCCATTCCAACTACTCCTCACGGTGATGGACCGGACGCGCATGGTATCCTACTTTCAGGCTGCGCTACACGCCAAGGTAGGCCAGAGCCGACTGGACGAGTGGAGAGAAGTCCCTTTTTTCTACCTGGGTGGCGCAGGATCACACTATCCTCGATCCTCTCCTAAAAAATCGGCCCTTGAAATGTACCCACTTCGTTACAACCGATGGGAAACCATAAATGACCCACTGTCCCGCATCTCGCCAGAGTTCCGGCAGGAGCTGGACGGAGAGTGGTTTGATATCCAGGACCTCGAGGGATTCCTTCGCGAAAAGAATGTGCATTTGTTCGTCTCGCAGCCGCAATCAAAGCCGTCTCCACTCACTATCAACGTTGCACGTTTCATTCCAGGTGAGATTATTTCTCTTTGTTTCTCTTGATTTTGACTAATACCAGTAGCTTTAATAACCAAAGCGCTGTGTCTGGGACGCGCACCAGGATTTCGCCGTCGCGATGTCGAAATGGCTCTTCGCGCCGCAATGTGGGCTTGAATTTGCCTTGACAATTTACATGATTCATGACATTACGATTCTTTTTCTTATGGGCTGGCCCGTTGATCTTCACAATTTGATTTAATAACGGGCATGCCATGCCTCATCTAATATTTTGACTTAATGAAATTGACATGATACTTCTCCATTCTCTCATCAGGTTTCCTCTCAATTCACTTCATCATATTTGATGGGGCACTTCCCGTGTGTCGCGCATTTGTGCTTACCCATCACAAAAGCCCCTGATCCCCTTGGGCAGCGTCTCATGCATCTATCCAGGTATCTGTTTATGCACCCTCTGACGGGGATGCGGTATCCAGAGCACACTTGTGTCTTAGATGTTCGAATGCTCGATTCTTCGGTGTTTCAAGTACTGTACTCGTTGAGTCTCGGATTAATAACTGCTTCGAATCGGCGTGGTTCAACCGGTCCCGTAAGTCTCCCATTCGCCCGAATTTCCTTTTCCTTTTTCATTGATCCGCAGCTCCGTCTATTTGGTTCTTGTATGAAATCAGTTTCAAGCAAATATAGTCTTATGGAATCGTCTCGTTGTTTCTGAGTATGGTGCGGTCGAGTGGGAATTTGTCACTTTATAGAATTCGAAATGTCAAGTGAGTCTGGATAAGGTTAAATGATTTCCGCGCTATTTTGGGGTGAGATTCACTCGGGGATAAGCATATTATATCATTCCTATATCCTATAGCGCCATCCAGATCGATCCGAGGCATAATTGGGGTCAGTATCACTAATCATAAAGCTGACAATGCAGGGCCCAAATGAATTAAGCTTGTGGGTCGCCACCCGTATTTTGATTATCTTTATTGATTAGTGATCTATGGATTATTCAACACCAGTCTTCTATGTGTACATTAGGGATGTTTAGATTTTGAAATTCACATTATCTTTCATGAAATATGGTGATGTTTATTTAGGGAGTAGTAGATCCCACTAATTACTAGTGCATTTGAGAGTGAAAAGTTGGGATTTTCATTTCACGAAATTCTTTTTAATTTCATGAGATTTCCAATTTCGAAAGGAAACAGTTGCATCCCTCGTATACAAGCTACTATTACTGTACGGAGTAGAGCATAGATATTACTGTACGGAGTAGAGCATAGATATTCTTATGTATGTGTTATATCAGCATCTGTCGTTATGTAACCAAGGTTGATGGGCTTCACTCAGGCTGATTCCATTCCGATCGCTATGAACTTTTTCATCTCCAAATAGGAAGAGTTGACGCCCCAATGCAATGATTTACAATCTGTCTTCCGGTTCCACCACCTTCGAACCTCATTTGTCAGCCTTTGTCTCGTCGTGACGCGACCATGCTGGTATTTAAACCGCGTTGTTGCCAGTCAACTTCCCTAACTACTACTATTGACACTTGCATGTATGTACACAACATTCATAAACCAACAACCATCATGTCCCTTGTCCTCATCACCGGAGCTACCGGTTTTATCGGCTCTCAAGTCGCTCTGCAGGTCCTGAACGCGGGATACCGAGTCCGTCTCGTCGTCCGTCGGCCCAATCAAGCCGACAAGCTGCGCCGAGTTCTCGCTCCCCACGACCAACTGGACTTCTCCGTTGTGCCCGACATCACCGTTTCCGGGGCGTTTGATGCTTCCCTGCAGGATGTGAAGTATATCCTACACGTCGCGTCACCTCTACCTGGCGTTGCCGCGGATCTTTTAACGCCTGCGGTTCGCGGCACGGTGTCGATCCTGGAATCCGCAGTCAAAGTTCCGTCGGTCAAGAAGGTCGTTATCACGGCGAGTGTGCTGTCGTTGGCTCCGCTGGGTGGAATGGGCAGCGTGGATGTTATTCGGGGTTTGTTTCCTTCTATTACACTCCTCTCCGAAGGCCAAGAACGTGGGTCTCATGCTAACCGCACACATAGAAACAAACGAAATCGACTACACCGTCGACCCTGAGAAGGTGTCCTCCCTGGCCCCATTTGACCAGTATCACGCGAGCAAGCTCGCTTCGTACAAAGCAACGCTGGACTTCGTGGCCGAACATCGCCCCTCCTTCGACCTCGTCACGCTGCACCCCGTCTTCGTCTTCGGACGCAGCCTGATCCAAGACTCCGCGACCGAGCTGGGCGGCTCGAACGGGATGCTGTTTCAGAGTCTTGCCGCCGAGAAGCCGCTGATGGGTCAGTATAAGGGCGTTCATGTACGGGATGTTGCGGATGCGCATGTCAAGGCGCTGGATGAAAGGATCACGGGCTTTGAATCGTATTTGTTGGCGGCGGAGGGGAGCACCTGGGCTGAGGTGGCGGGGTTCGTGAAGAAGGAGTTTCCTGCTTTTCCGTTGCGGTTGAAAGACGCGCAGGAGAAAGAGAGCCCGTATACTATTGATACTAGCAAGGCGAGGAGGGAGTTGGGAATGGAGTTCCTAGGTATGGAGGCGCAGGTTGGAGATGTAGTGAGACAGCAGGTTGAGTTGTGGGGGAGAGCATAGGGAGTAGTTCTTTAATGTTCTTAGTTTGCTTAATGTTTAGTTTCCTCA
Organism: Aspergillus affinis; assembly: GCF_023601865.1. Lineage (NCBI taxonomy): Eukaryota > Fungi > Ascomycota > Eurotiomycetes > Eurotiales > Aspergillaceae > Aspergillus > Aspergillus affinis. Next base: position 25,483 of record NW_026515823.1, read on the forward strand.
TAATTATATTCATCTAATTATGCGATTGTTTAATACTTGTCCCCAGTTCTAATCTTCAGTATACATTATAGACGGACTTCTCAGCGAATATATAAAGCCGTAACTATTTGATCATGAACTGGATCAACAAGCTATATTCACCACTTCTGTCTATTCCTTGACTACTATCAGTGATATAGTATTCGCGAGGAATATCTCGTAAAACTACTAATCGCATCGCCGACTCTCGACAAATCCGCGATTGACTAATCAACGCAACCTCGGCTAAACAAATCGTCATCGCCAACCACCTCAACTTCCATACTTAACCACCTCTCCATCCCCACATTCATCCTCACCAAACTCCAGTCATCAGCACTCATCTCTCTCACCACCAACAATAAAAAATGACTCTCAACCCTCAAAACCGCTCTGTCCTCGCCGTCGTCGGCGTCGGCCCAGGGATCGGCGAGTCCGTGTCCCGCCACTTCGCGGCCAAAGGCTTCTCTGTAGCCCTAATCGCGCGCACCGAGTCCAAGCTCGTCACCATCCAGGACTCCATCCGTGCCGCCTACGGCGTGCACAGCGCAAAATACTACGTCGCCGACGTGCGCGATGAATCGTCCATCATCGCCACCTTCGCGGCCATCAAGTCCGATCTTGGCAAAGTCTCCGTCCTAGTGTATAACGCTGGCTCGAGACGCATTCGTGGGCGAAGCCTGGTCGAGACGCCCTCGGCGGAGTTTGAGGATTTCGTGAAAATTAATATGATGGGCGCGTATTATGCCACGAAGGTTGTTATTCCGGATATGTTGGAAGCTGGGAAGGGGACGATTCTTTTCACGGGCGCCACCGCGTCTATTCGAGGGAGTCCTGGGTTAGGGGGGTTTTCGCCGGGGAAGTTTGGGTTGAGGGCGCTGGCGCAGATTGTCGCGAGAGAGTTTCAGGCAAGTGGCATCCATGCGGTTCATGTCCTTGTGGATGGGCCGGTTGAGAGCGATATCATTGGGTCGGTGGTGAGGAAGAGGTGGGAGAAGGAGGGCGAGGAGAAATTGAAAGAGAAAGATCGGTATCTGATGCAGCCGGAGGATTTGGCAAAGGTCTATTGGTATCTCCACGAGCAGCCGAGGAGTACCTGGACTCAGGAGTTGGATGTCAGGGCGCAGAGGGAGACGATGTTTTCAAAGTTTTAGTTGTTTGCGTCCTTGTTGTATACTTAACTAGTGTCGGTTTGATTCGGGGAAGGTCTGACTAGTCTGATTAAATGATCTCATTCCATGTAATTTGTTAAGGGATATTGTTATCAGGTATATCCAATATAATCAGCTAATCTATTAACCGACAACCCCGCTGAAATATGATTAGTGAACGGTGATATTCTCATCCGAGTGGAGAACCGAGGAGTACCCCGGACTTTCCCCAGATATAAACCCCTTCTTCGTTTCTAATTTGGAAAAAACAAAACATTACAAGTCTAGACATTCAAAATGATCCCAAATCCACTCCCAGTCTCTATTCCCACCTCCTACGAATCTCTCACCCTTACCCATGTCAAAGTCTCGCATCATCCGCCAGGCAGCCCTGAGGCTACACCCGTGGTTGTGGTGACGCTGAACAGGCCCGAAAAGCATAATGCGTTCACGATCGAGATGATGGATGACTTTGAGAAGATCTATCCTATGTTCGATGTGGATGAACGCGTGAAAGTCGTGGTGCTGACCGGCGCCGGGAAGATCTTCTGTGCGGGCGCAGATCTAGAGCGCGGGTTCAAGGGCGAGAAGGAGAGAGTTATGGATCATCGTGATACGTGAGATTTGCTTTTGCCGGTCGCTCAGAGTGATCTAACGGGGATGAAGAAGCAAAGTGGCTAATAATACTCCAGAGGAGGCCGTCTCGCCCTGGCTATCCATCGATGCCGAAAGCCCACTATCGCAGCTATGCAAGGCTCTGCTGTCGGACTGGGGATGACGATGACTCTTCCGGCCGCGATCCGAATTGCTTGCGACAAGGCAAAGTATGGATTCGTGTTCCCCAGACGTGGTCTGACGATGGAATCAAGCTCCTCTTTTTTCTTGCCCCGGTTGATCGGTTACTCGCATGCGATGTATCTGCTCACGACCGGCGGAGTGTTCCCTCCGACCTCGCCACATTTCGGGTCCCTGTTTGCGGAAACTTACCCCGATGCTGGCCAAGTGGTATCCCGGGCGTTGGAGCTGGCAACTGACATCGCGGAGAATGTCAGTCCCATGGCATCTTATCTCAGTCGACAACTGATGTGGAGGGGCCCTGCATCCGCCGAGGAGTCGCATTTGGTCGATTCAGCGGTCTTGTATCATATGTTCAGTGGACGGTTCGACTCTCTCTCTCTGTTTGCTATGTCTGATCTGGGCAAGGGGGTTGAAAAGCGATGCTGACTTCCGCAGGGACCAATATGAAGGCGTTCAGGCGTTCTTCGAGAAACGCAAACCCAACTTCAAGGCCACGCTCGAGGAAGACGCGCCGCCGAACTTCCCATGGTGGACGGAGGTGGATACGGGACGACGACCCAAGGCACAGTCGAAATTGTGATTAACTTCGAGCTTCGTACATCCTCGTCGCGGGAGACGTTGCACTGATTATTCCTTCGTTTGTTGTTCCAGTCGCGTTACTTTTATGCTTGAGAACGTAAGAGACCACTTGAGAGGGATCACTTGAGAGGGATCACCAAGCTCCTTTAGGCAATGCATATATTGAACAGGGGCGAAGATATTAAATGAGGTCACCTTCCCCAGTAGAAGCATAACCTTCAACAAAACACTCAATTCGTACAATCGTCACTGACTACTTACGGAGTACATTCATTGATAACACCACCGGAATCGCCAATATCCTGATTGTCGATCCGTTGATCCGTTCAGCACCCAATAATCAGTGCCAAATCGACCCACGGGTTTACCCGATCAGGAAACCCGGCCTGCAGCATGATGTCAAGCTCGAACACCGGGCGATTCGCGCTCAGCAGTAGTGAGTACCCACTGGGCGCGAACTGCAATCTTCACTTGCTGAATCTTTCTAGCTCGACTATCGTGGGGTTCACGGGACTAGGCGGGGTTGGTTGATCTTTGGTTGTTGGGTGTTTTTAATCGCTCTCTTTCTCCTGGCGAACGTTATTAGATATCTCCTTCGAATTTCACCTCAAACAAATATTTAGGTGATACAGCTAGAGTAGATTCATGAAAATGGCAGAAGACGATGTAGGACGCCCAAGAGCTAGGGTAAGATACCCTTCCAACTGTCCCCATGATATTTAGCTCGTATGTTAATAACCCGAGCAGTCAGCAGCAATCAGCGAGAACCTAGTCTCACCGATCGGTGATCGACTAATCTCTCCCACAAGGAGGATATCTGCATGGGATGAGCCTATGCCACGGCGCCGAAGTGGCAGCGGAGTTCCCAGTATAGGCGGTCGAGCTTCTCTGGCAGACCGAACACAGCCATTCACCTTGGCCGGGTCCGACGAGACGCCCCAGATGCGTCTGGCTCACGAGCCGTTTGTCCAGCCCGGCTATGTCGAGCTCAACCCCGAGTATGAGCAAGGAGTTGATGCCAAACCAGTTTGGAGTTTGGCGAAGCCTCTGCCGCGCGTCGTGAGACCCGGCATGGTGCCCACGCTAGACGAGCTGCGACAGGCCCATCAACAGGCACCATGGCCGGCAGCTCGCTCGCATCGGGCCGGCCTAGACGTTGACCCTGAGGAGTTGACCAAAGGCCGCATTGTGTCAACTTCTAACCCACTGAAGATTGCAGCCCAGGTTGAAGATGCTCGCATCCAGCGCGAGGCCAATTTGGCTAATAAGATCCTGCGAGGGGATACGGCCTCATTGTCGTCGTCCCCTCGTCGGTTCAGGTGCGCCTCCACCTGGGCCCTGCCACCAGAACACCTCGCCACGGTCCCAGAAGGCGATACTCCGTCAGAGGAGGAAGTAAATCAACCGTCAGAAGGCCTCCAAGAGACTGATCCTCTCCTGGTGGACGAACCAGACGAGCTTGATTTCACGACACTAGAAAAATGCGATGACCTGCACCCGTTGATGGAGGGGTTAGTCGAAGAAGAAGTGTACAATAATCACACAACTTGGTCCGTCATTCGTACTCAATACCGTGAGGCCTTGGCCGAGGGATTGTCTGTGTACGTGCAGCTCACTCTCGGCTTCGGCGCCGATCTTGCCGTGACTTTGGCCAACGCAGGTAATCCCATCACAACTGCGTGGGCCTGGGGCTTTGCCACCATGTTAGCCATTTACATCTCCGGCGGTGTATCTGGAGCCCATCTGAACCCGGTCATCACCCTCGTCCTGTGGTTCTATCGCGGCTTCCCAACGCGCAAGATTCCAGGCTACTTTGCGGCTCAGTTATTTGGGGCTGTCATTGCCGCCATGACTGCTTACGCTCTGTACTACCCTTCCATTCAGCTATACCTCGACACCAGCGCTGAAGGAGGCATCCTGAATAGCTTTGTGACCGGTCCGCGCGCCCCTTGGATTGGGCCACCAACTGCTTTCTTTACTGAATTCGTCGGCACAGCTTTCTTGACAATTGCGGTTCTCGCTCTCGGCGACGATCAGAACGCGCCACCTGGTGCTGGCATGAATGCCCTCATCCTGGGGTTGGTGATCACTCTCTTGAGTATCACATTTGCCGATCAGACTGGAGCAGCCTTCAATCCCAGTCGGGACCTGGGCCCCCGGCTTGTTTTATTGGGGTTGGGGTTTGGTGCCGAGTTGTTCACTGACCCGTATTGGTTTTATGGGCCATGGCTGGGAGCCTTGACCGGTGGTGCCACCGGCGCATTTCTTTATGATTTGCTCGTGTTCACCGGAGGAGAGTCACCTGTCAACTACCCGATTGAACGAGCTCAAAGGGCACTACGCAAAGCCGCTCTGCCAGTGCGCAAGGACCATGGTCGCAGAGCAAGTGCTCCGGAGCAAATGCCATAGTCTGCCGGGATTTTAATTGTTTATCGATATTGAAATAGGACCTTCAAAGCTGTCTGTTTTGCCCGATCGCCCCGTTATGATTGATGATTATGGGTTTTGATGAATCTATTTAGTTGCCCTGTTTAATCGCTAGTGGTTGACTGTTCTCAAGTCTGGCATGCAATGTCACCTGAGCTCAGGGATCTTCCCGGTACAGAGGAACGTCATATTTTCTGCCTAAGGAAGTTCGCCTAAACGGAGATAGTTAAAGATATTATTACCTTTTAAGTTTAAGGAATCTCTGTGAGCCGTCTCTCTAGGCGTAATTGCTAGTAATGTACACTTAGGAATATCGAATGATGAAGGTCTGATTCTTTCAATCTAGCTGCAAACGGTGGTTTAAATACATGAAGAATGATAAGCAATCTAGCCTAAAAAGGCAGCTAGAAGTAGGCCTCGCCAGGACCCGCGGGTTACCCAATACCCAAGTACCCAAACCCGTTCTTGGCGGGTATTTGGGTCCAAGATGTTACCCGCGGGTCGGGTCTGGGTATTATAATCTAGAGTCCGGGTACCCAAATACCCAAGCAAACAGTACAAATAGGTAGATGAAAGTGAGAGCTCGTCACTTGCATATTTTATGCCAATTACTGTGTATTTTTAGGTATTTGGTTTACAAAAAGTCAAGCACTCTAGCTAGCTCAAAGCCTCAGATAATACAATATATATAAAGTAACTCAGATTATTCGAATAAGTTGACATTTTCACTAATGTGAGATATATTGATCATTATCAAACCGTGGACGCTTCCTGTTCCTCCCTGATAGGCGCTGCTGAATATCAGGTAATGGAATATCAGCTTCATCATCAGATACAATACTCTTTCGCCGCTTGCCTGCAGTACGTTCAGACAGTACAGGTATAGGTTATTCCGGGAAAAACTTATTTTCTTTATTATCACTGATTAGATCAAGTGATAGTTCTACTTGAATATCCTGCTCTTCATTTTGAATATCACTTGTTTTCTGCAAGTCATCTCTGGTAAGATACTCTCTATTCAAAGCTAGCATTTCCTCCTCAATCTCAAATTTTGATGTACATGTAAACATCATCAGCTCCTGTATAGTTGTAAGATCCAAAGAGCCCCGGCAATAATGACAGATATCACGTACCATACTGGCAAGAAGGGGATACTCATGTTGGTGCTCCTTCCAGAATGCCCGAGGAGGTATTGTAGGGATAATACCTACTTTTTATTAGTAAATCAGTTAACGTAAAAAAAAATAAGGCACTTACTGCTGTCAAGGTATCGCGTAAGCCATCGTTTGCATATGACCTTGGGTGTACCATCACTGGCTTTAGCTACCTGTTCAAAGTGCTTCCAAACTTCAGCCTGGTGGCGAGCTGTAAGGCACAAAACCGTAAAGATAGGTATGTATTAACGAAGAATAAGCTGCATGGAAGGCAGCGAATTCTGCGGGAAACTAGCTACTACATATACTGCTCTGCGGATTAGTGACTGAGTCACGTATCTGCAGATACCGAGAGGTTCCTGGTAACCTACTGAAAGGTTCCTGACACGAGCATCCCATCGGATCTTTTTTTTCCCCCAAAGTCTGTCTGTAGCCATCATCGAACATAGTCATCCTTTGCCATGTTAGAATAAAGGATGTATGTATTGATCCGATCAGGACAGATCTGCTAGAGGCAAGATAGTATTGAAAGAAGAGATCGAGCGAAAAGATCAGTAGTTGATAGAGTAACTAAATTTCCAGTTTGCTGGCTAAACGAAAGCTCAGGGGTAAAGTTATCGGATAAGGGAAGATAGATATTGTCCGTAAGATCTGTATCATAGAAGGATGATAGCTGTGTGTCAGAAAACTGAGATTCTTGACCTTGAGTTATAATAAAGAGCAGGCAAAGCGGCAGAGAAGATAATAGGATAGAAAATAGGATATACAGAAATTTTTGGGAGTTGTAGCAATGGATTCGGGGGCAGCGAGTCTACGCGCATCGAACCTTGCTAGATTGAATATGTTGATTGATCAGTAAATGACCCCACTGAGATAGATAATAGTCATTTTCATTGGCTTGTATCATGCGGGTAGTTGGGTATTTGACGGGTAGTTGGGTACTTGGCGGGTAATTGCGGACTCTACCCAAATACCCAAATACATAGCTATCAGCCTCTGAAGAATTGATCAAGTCCGACTTTCGAACAAATCTAGCATGGCATTCACTTGCTTGAAAAAGCCTACGAAGGTGATTAAAAGGTATTCATCACTTAATAAACAGGAAGGGCTTATTTTGATATCAAAAAACCCTCAGTGAACATATAAACTAATGTTAATACAAGCTCAAATAACAGTGATCTATATCATTATAGAAATATATATCTAGACTGCAGGACTTAGAGGTGGGTCTTTTATATTATTTATTATCTTTTACAACATGATCGCAAGATCTACTAGTCGATGAAATATACTATTACCAGTAGTGATTTACTAAGAAACAGGCAAATTTCATTCAATTTCATAAGTAATAAGGCATATTTTGATGGAAACCATGGACGTGACGAGAATGGGCGTAAATAACAGTAACTATAGTGTGGTTGCGGGGTCTACACCGCGACACCTTCATTCAGTTACTCTGCTCTCAAACCAAAGAGCTTGACCATCTCCATCATTTGTTGCTTCATGCCATAGTCCCCTATTTATGACATCCCTTGCTTCAATCCACGATCTGACCCCTATCCTCATTACAGCATCTTGAAGGCTTCTTATAAACCACGCCCTTTCATCCAGTCCCGTTGCTCCAACACCTCCCATTGCGAGAACCCAAAGCAGCATATGATTATCACCATCCCAATCGGTTAGTGCTGTCTTCAATCGCGTTACTAGGCATTTAAACGGCGCGACACAATACGGCAGCGGAAATGTCACAAGGAGACTGTAGATTAGAGCTGCAAGCCTGTAGCACTCAAACCTGCCCACCCTCGGCGGAAGTGAGAGCAAAGCATGCTGCGTCGTATTCCTGTGATCAATTAACACAGAAGCCGTTACGATGTTTCGACCCTCGCAGAAATCATCAATCATGATAGTGTAGCTTTTCAACATTGATAAGACCATATAAAGATCCTGGTCTGTGCCGAAGCCTATTCCGTGACCCTGAAATATAAACTCTCTCGTCGGGCACGACAGCGTCACCACTGGGAATCGTGGTGCAGTGCAACCTCGAGTACCGACTAGAAGCCCCCCTCTACCGCACTGTCAGCTCTAGCCTAGCTTAGCGTACACACAGCCGACTTACAGTGAGATGAGAGCGGCGAGCCCTGGGATTTCAATCTTTTCCAATCCACCTTTTAGCTCGATCAATTTTAAGAGTCCATCTAAATGAACTGGGTCGATCTCCGACAATGCCAATAAGTTTAATAACTGCAGACTCTTCAAAGGACCTTGCTTTGGCGTCATGCGTGGCACTTCCACTTTTTGAACCGTCCCAGTCTTTGCCAGTGCAACAACAGCGAAGATATTGGTGTCCTTGCAAGCTTCTGCCGGATCTTTGATAGCAATGTTCAATCTTCTTACAATCTCGGCGCGGGATCGAAACATGTCGAGGGCAATCCGATGAGAATGAGTAGTCCCAGGAGTTCCTTGCAAATTGGCCAAAGCTCCCGTCATGAACATATGCAACACATGGGGGTTTGACATTGACATCTGTATCAGGCTCGCTCTAATGTTGTGATTGTTGGCGCCGTCAGGGAATAGAGCGGGAAGAATAACTTCGGCATCTTGAGAGCATTAGCCGTGAGATATCGATAGGAGCTGACCACGTACTAAATGCGACGCAATGGTAAATGAAGGACGTAGGGAAGTTACAGTTATACGTCGAGAAAGGGCTAGCACCGGCCTCGAGTTGGGTGCTGTTCATCGGCCATAAGGGACGTGAGATACTCTTTACTTGACGAGAGACGGTACCACGCTTCGACGGCTTAAGTTTGGCTTCATCTTGGGGAGGCCGATTGTGACGCCAATGAAAGTGGGCAGCATTTGCTCGAACAATTGCCTTTGTTTCCTTCCTTTGGTTCTGATCATCCGGTTTGGCGTTGACGAATTGAAGGTCAATCTTGTTACCGGGGCATGACCTCGCACATCGTTGCCGTTTTGGGGCCCTTCGACTGGACTCCATCAGGCTAGAGGGGACAAGAGAGTTTCCACTCCAAAATCGTTCATACAACAGATACTCCTTTTGGGCAATGCATTAATGTGTAAGCTATCCCCGTCAAAAGAAAATAAAAAAAAGGTGACGAAAGAGTTTAGTGGCAGGAAGGTGGCGGATATTTAACAAATACGTGGTTCTTGGAAACCTTGCAAGGGTAGTAACGTTAGTAGATCAACTATTCCTTATTTAGTAAGGTTCATCCTTCCTTCTGGATTAGTATAATGCATTCTCAGCCCGCTAGGACCAAATGGGACAGTGCATATTAAAAATAGACGTCGTGTTGATTATGAACCTTGTGACAACATGTCGGTTCTCTCCAAATCTCCATTCCTTTCTCAAGTTGACCAAGGATACGGAAGGTTGCGCAGCATGAATTGTCCCAGTCCCCCCGGCCTTAAGGGGGATAAGAGTATCTCCGTCCACCTATATATATCTGCTCCTCTCCAAAGTCTCTACATTTTCTACACAATACTGTACAACCCTGGTCATAATGAGTTCGAAAGATATACCGCCTCTAGCCTCTTCATTCTGGCCAATTTTCTTGAAGTCTCAGTTATCTCACAAGGCTCAGTTCCCACCGAATGATACCGATCTCTCCGGAAAGGTCGCCATCATCACCGGAGGGAACCAGGGCCTTGGTCTCGAATCCGCACGTCAATTTCTCTCATTGAACCTGTCCTACCTTATCATTACTGTACGTTCCGAGGAGAAAGGGAAAGCTGCGGCCTCAAAACTTCAAGCAGAGCACCCCAATGCCACCATAAAGGTGTGGATGCTAGATATGTGCTCATATGATTCAATTCAAAAATTCGTCAAGCGTGCGGAGAGTGAGCTACCACGCCTAGACATCGCTATCCTTAACGCTGGGCGGTCAAAGAGCGAGTTCGAACTGGTCCCTAGCACCGGTCACGAGGAGACCATGCAAGTTAACTACCTTTCAACAATCCTTCTTTCTTTTCTGCTGCTCCCTATTCTGAAAAGCAAGTCTCCGCGAGGAACTCCAGGCAGACTGTCTATTGTTAGCTCAGGAACCACTCTCTTGTCAAAATTCTCGAACAGCCAGCAGTCACCCCTCTTGAAATCCTTCGATGACACCAAAACTGGCCCAAGTGCGGGAATGCAGACTTATAGTACGTCAAAAGTGCTGTGTCAAATGTTTGTCTACAAACTCGTCGATCTTGTGTCCGCAGACGATGTGGTCGTAAACCTGGTGGATCCAGGAATGACCAGGGGGACGGGATTAAACCGCGATGTGCCCAAAATTGTGAGGGGCTTAGTTCTTCCGGCGCTGCTTGCGATATCTCGCACGGTAACGGATGGTGCTTCTGCATATTTGGATGCCACTGTCGTGAAAGGAAAAGAATCACATGGGTGTTTCTTGATGGATTGGGAGATCCGGCCGTGAGTTGAACCTACCTTTCCTTCTGATATTGTGTGATTCTAACATATACTTCTAGGTTCCCTGCTCTTCTATACACGACAAAAGGAAACACTACCATTGAAAGATTGTGGCGAGAGACATTGAATGAGTTTTATTTCGCTGATATTCCAAGCATATTGGAGACCATGAAGAATTGAGATCATGGTAGTAGTCAATGTTGATCGACCTTCTACATATAGTTAGTTTAATGAAAGAGCTGGTCAGTAAGAACAGACGAAGCCTTGTTTGAGGATGATATGGTTCCGCCTTTGTGCCATCGGCGCAGACTTAGGCCCTCATACTTGACCCATGACTGGTCTAGGCCCAAAATTACTGTTCTAGGTGGTAGACAGTCCTCAGAGAAGCCTCATATTACGTATGGCCTCTTGTTTTGGGCTGTCATGTTCGTCGATGTCTCATAGTAGTATGGCGTTTGGTAGAGGTCTCTGGTTGGGTTATTGGCTAATCCAAGTCTCGGGAGGTCATCAATAGAAGTTGCCTGTCCTCGAGTAGTCGGTCTTTGGCCGCGAATTTCTACTCTTCATGCTCAGAAATCAGGAATAGAGCATTATTGCCATCAACAGTGGCTGCACGGTAACACTAGCTTGGGCTGAGACGTTGTAGCCCTTATCGTACAGTGAATACCCCTTCCATGAGTATTTCTTTGCAGGACGTTCCACCGGCGCTAGATCCGACGGGTTCACTAAGAGACAGTGTCCAATCCTTTCGTTGCAAAGATCAGAAGGAGATCCCAACGAGTTCGTGTGCTGGTTGTGGCACCTCCACCGTCACTGTCACCCAAAACCCCCATATTTGTTCCTGGGTGGGCAACTAGTCTTCCGAGCGTGTTTGGTGATCGCACCGCTCTATGCACTCCAAACCATGCCTGCTTGGCAAAGAATTTGCATGCCCATAGGACATATTGTATAGCACGCATAACTAAAGCTACTACCTCGCTTACCCATCCAAACCCGAGACTGCTGCGTGGTCTCACGCCCTAGTTCAAACTTCAAATTACTTCGACAGCTTCCGTTTGATCCCTAGGTATTTCAACGGGTAAAATAGCAGCTGTGGGGGTTGCGCGCCCGAACCATGGTTCGGTGCCAGGTCTTGGCGGGGAAAACCAAATTTTCTAAGCGCTAAGCAAAGGCAAGAATCAGCTCAAAGCATTAGAAGACCTTGCTTTCGCGGCTAAGAGAGTACTCGATCATATTGAAAGCTACCGCTCCGCACGAATTTTCGAACAGGTTCGCGAACTAATATCTAGTATTCAAGTAGGGGTTTGCTCATACAGACAGCCATAACCTTAACAACCCTGGCCACTGCATCCCATTGGATTCGCACGAAGGGTGTTCTAGGTACAGTTCATAACTTTTATTCTACGCTATAAAAACTATAACTATTTAACTATTCAGACTTCCAACGTTCAGCATCTTTCAGCCTTATTAGCGTCCCAAGAGTTTTGCCTTTCATAGAAAAACGTCGAATTCCCAGTACATCTCTCCTACCATTGAATAATCTCTCGATATCTACCTCTGCTGCTGGTATAGCAAGATGATCTTGGGCTACCTTAGCCATACAAGTAAATTCAAGTCTGTTAGCCTTCTACTAGTTCAGTATAAACTCAGTTTGGCTCTGGCTTCTTTCGAAACCAGTGCTGATCAAAATACTGGTCAATATCAGATTCAGTGACGTTATACTCTATAGGCTGAAAGGCTTCTAGAAATCGATGTTCGAAGCTCTTCCAATTAGTGCTTAGAGTAGTCGATACAGGCTGTTTTGGGGTAGGGTATGCTTTCTTCAGGAACGCCCTGATTCGACCAATAATCTTCTCTCCATCTGGTAGCGTTTTGAGCCACTTAGTCTTGATTTGAGGGTCATCCCTACGATGTTCGCTGGTGCAGACACATAAGTCATGCGAGTCATGCGCATACGCGAAGCCATGGTTTTGGCAGTCATTCTGACACAATAGTGATACTGTTCAACTGTTCAAGTAGAGTAGAGATCTAGGGCTGCTAGTTCTTTACCGATTACGAGGACGTAGTCTTGAATCCGTGGATACATCTTCCTACACAATGATCATAAAGAAGGATTTGTCAAAGAATAGTGCGCCTCAGGATGAATGAGACACAGGTTCTATAATCTAGAAGATATTCAAAATGAAGTACATCCACAGCTTTCATAAGAATGACAGACAACTCCCCTCACCAATAGAAAAGCCCATACATATGCGTGGAGTTCTTCAAACGACTCACACTATTTGCTCCCCAATACTCCAAGTCACCTCGCCCCCCAATACTCCAAGTCACCTCGCCGAGACAGACGAACGTATCCAGTGGACAACGCCTATTTACTAACCAATCTTCATATACAAGATCGTATCAAGAGGACATCCATAAGAAGCCCAGTCATCGTGAGGGTTGTGGTAAATGCCCTGGCAGTTCTCATCGCCCGGACGGCAGTGCACCTGCGGACAATCTTTATTTTTCGAAGTGACCGAGAAGCCCGCCGCGACGATCGCCGAGCCAGAAGTGACCTTTTGGTTGACGTACGAGACATCCCACCAGATCTTGTCGCCCTTGCGCGTGTACTCGAACTGGATGATGTTGTTCATATCGCCCTTCTCGCTCATCTTGATTGAAATGCCGCCGCCGTTCGGGTTGAATCTGTACTCCTCGACGTAGATTCCGCCGCCGGGGGCAATGGTCAGCTCTTTGTCGATTTTGTTGGACACGGACCACGCATGAATGTTGACGCTGTTCAGCTTGCTGTGGATGATAACTTGGGCGGGCGCAAGGTGGGACCTTTCCTCAAGCTCTTGAACTGGAAGGCCCATGACGAGGGCCTGCAGGGTAAAGAGGAGAATGAAGATGAGGGTTCGAGACATGATTGGTCCTACGGAATGGAAGACAATATCAAGTTAGGTAAGGGTTTATACTATAGCTGGGGGACTGGGATGTTAGGGCTTACCAAGTGGAGGAGGTTTAGGAAAGGGTATGTTTGAAAGAGAAAGTTTGGGGTCGGTTTGGAAGACAGTTCGAACATGGTATAAAATAGGAGTTTGGGATCGTGAAGGGGGGTTTTATAGACCTCTGGTGCTTGGTGAAAGGACTTCTCATCCTGTTTGATGCTAGTAGAGTCTCCTTTCACTGCAATGCACGGAGTGGATATAGATCATCTACCGTGCAATCGCATAGCTTCGTATCGCCATCCGAGGTAATTAAAGAAACGCTTCAGATAGGAAGACCGGAATGTTCCTATATCTATACTACATAGTGCGCATGGGCTGATCGATCTGAACGAAGATTGGCTATAGTCAGGTCTAGGCATTCTGTGAGATGTATAGGCTGTGATCGAATTGGCTTAGAGGTTAGTCTATATCATGAATATCAGGACTGATATTGGCCAATGCATCGTGACCTTTTGTCTGAGTAAATGTTCATTTCCGCTTGCACAGAACTATCTAATCAGTGGGAACTGTATTTCCTCTGGACATACTAAGTGCCAAGACAACTTATGCTGGAGATTTCCTCTTGCCTAGCGCTGCTTGCTAGTTAGGGATCCCATGATCCACCATTAGGTGATTCGAAAATTTGAGAGGCATTCTTCCTATCATGCAAGCCCATCACCTGGCCCAGCCTGGCGGCACGACCCACACTTGTAAACGCGGCCGGATAGATACCGTGACCGGTTTCGTATACCGAGATCAAAATTGCAGATTGTAGCAGCTCAAGACGGAAGAATCCGAGTCTCTCCATGCCCGACGATAATTCGAGCGTCTTCTGGTAAAGCGATGAGCAAACGGCGTCATCCTTATCCACGGGCGTCGTTGAAGCAACTTTCATCGAGAGCAACAGCAAAGTTAGACCCAGGCTGCTGGGCCGGCTTGGTCTGCGACTTCGTTCGCAACGGTGATGAGTATTGACCTGACCTTGATCCTTTGTTCTTTGGTTTCAGAGTATTCACAGTTCTTATTCGAGCGTAGACACTGGATAGATTATCAGTCGATCGCCCCGAGATAGGGAAATGTGATGCCCACCGCGGCGCAAGCCGGCACCTCTCGCGTGCATTTCCGCTTCTGGGTCCTACAGAAGTACCTGCACACTAGGCAAGAATATGTGGCGCGTGAGGCGTTTGAGCTGATGATTCCGAACATCTCGACTAAATCGAAGAAGTCGAAGGGCTTGGAGCAGTTGGCGCGATTTGTTGGCCGCTTGGGCTATGGTATAGTTGTTAGTTACTCACTACTTTGAGACCAACAGTGCTATCTAATCGAGGAATTCTCGGAAATCCAATCTCACTAAGCCGACATAAGCAGATGCATAGAACAGAGAACAAGGTATACCCTGCAGACAGCACGATCTTGAACGAACATCACTAGCTCACAGTTCCTCAATCCTAACCACGGAGAAAACTCAAGAATGAGACACACAGCGCTCAAGACATGGTCTAATCCACTCTCTGCCACTCAACATAGCGCTCCCTCCCTGAAGCTCCCTGTCTCATGCACCGATCAAACTCCTCTTAGGCACCTTCCTAGTCAGGGCAGAGTTTCAACCAGAAGGGATATTTCTCGATAACAGTATGTGGTTCCTTCATTCTCGCGCCACAAGCCTCCCTATCTTCACGGAACTGTAATTCTTTCTGATATCTAGATTCCCGAGATCAACACTACATCCACATCAACCCTGCTAAAGAATCCCTTTCCCAGGCGTTCAGGAAGAAGAGACATCAGTACTGTGAAGTTCGAAAGATATCTTCGCATCAGAAATTCGATACATAAAAGAATGAAACATTGCTCGCAGATGAATATACAGTTTGCTATATCCATTGGCCGTGGCGACTCCGCTGTATGTGCGCGAAACCTCTTCCAGAGACCAGCCATGAAGAGGATCTAAATGGTCCGGAATCGGCCATCCTTTGAGATTTCGAAAAATGGTCCTTGTTTTGTATTAGCATCGATTCTCTACGCCTGTTTGACGCCCCTGGCGCACGGGTTTGATCCCTTAAAGTCTTGACGTGGCATTCTAAAGGGAAGCATCAAAACATACTGGCAGAACATGTGGTACTCGATCCGTTGGGCTGGCGAAAGGATTCACATGTACCAATCACGGTAGTCCCTTTAGCATTGAGCGAGAGTGTTTCTTGCGCGAAGAATATGTGCCACCTCGAATGTTAGACCAACTGGTATTTCAAAGTAGGATAGGAGGCGGATTCATGACGACTTCTGCAGCATAATTTTCAAGGTGCGACTTTCGAATGTCCAGGTTTCTGAAACTAAGACCTCCGATGGCTTACTCTGGATTTTGCTGCAGACTCCCTGGATCAGAGGCCGAATCCGATTGGAAAGAATATCCAAGTCCGAGTCGTGCATAGACGCTGAATACCAGAGGTGGATGATGCAATCAATTGCACTTTCATTTCCAACAACCAAAGCGAGAATCAGAATCATGATGTTGCGGGCCACAATATCGAATTCTATGTCATTTATTGCGATGCCGAGAGACCGGGTATAGGTTGTGGGAAGATCAACGACCGTCTTGATAACATTTCGAAGGTCTCCTGAAGCTGTTTGCAAGGCTTGTCAGTTTACAGACACCATTGAGGTTAACAAATACTAGTCTGTACCTGCGAACAAGATGCGAAGGTTTTAAACATATTTTTCTCCCACATTCGATGCTAGTTTGAGGATATTAAACGCAGGGACGTTGCCCCACAGGCAATTTGTCCCTCCAAAAGAGTGCATACCAGATACGGTAGATCCATGAGTTCTGTTTTCCAAAAACCAGGCTGGCTGCCAGGATTTCTTTCCCAATGATGAAGAGGGACAGGTGTATCAGGACAGAGAAACAGAAGGCCAGCGGTGGTGAGTGAATGAACTAGGAGAATGCCACAAGGCTAACCTAGTCTGCTTTGATTGACAACCCAGATTTTGAAATTTTTCCAGGTTGCCAAGCAGACTCTAAAGTCGTATCCCACTGATCTTGTTTACCCGCTCTATTTTTCTAACCTTCCATGCTTGACTGCTTGGGCCTTTGGTAAACCGTCTTCACACTATTCACTCGTTACTCAGTTGGGGATTAGATTTACTTTCTGTCGCCAAGATCTCAGGCCACAAATTGGTATATTTCTCAACTAATCTTCTGTCGCACTAGCTATACTCGAACCTTTTCTGTTGCCCCCCTTACACCTCTGGTGCCCGACATACCATACTAACCGAACCACCTTACCCATATTTTACAGTTATATACTTTGACAGCCAGTGACTCTGAAAGCAGACAGGCAGTAAAAATACCACCGAAGTCTATAAGAAGTATGTGTCAAACCGCATTGAGCCGCTCGCGACTAACCTATTGAAAACTACAGAACCGCAAAAGCTTCCGCTGCAAACATTCGCTAGATATGTCCGAGCTACCGCAAAAAGCGCCATGGCCCTAAAATTCATAAGTATGATTAAATTGGTGCGGGATTCTCGGCCTCAGTTCATTGTACCCATCATTTTTAGCGCTAGGTTCGGTCTTTTGTGTAGTCAGTTCATTAGACATTGTTTCCATAACCTAGATGAGATTTACTTTCCCAAAGCGGGCTATCCTTGCCTCTTCCTGACTTTCAAATTCCATGACATCGACTATCTACATTTGTCCTTGCAGAAAGAAAAACGATCCCGCATCTCTTGAGTGATGGTGCCAGCCGTATGAGCATACTCATTTTCAACCCAAGGTTCCCGATCCCAATCAATCCAATCCAAGAACTTCCAAGCCTTTGTCATGCTCCAGCGCAGCAGAGGTGGCATGTATTGGCCAAGGAAGAAATCTGTATTGATGGGAAGCGGATGATCCAGTTTACGATTGAACAAGGCGACCGCAAAATCGACAAAAATGACATGTCTGCTAGGCTCGAGTGCCGTCGTCTCCAACAGCATCACATTGCGAGGGCTCATGTCTCTGAGCAGGATGTTCTTCCGGTGATATACTGTGCTTTCAAAGTCGATTATAGTTTTCATGATCTGCAGGCGAATATCTTGAGAATCAGTTGGGGTGCACCCGTAGCATTGGGATTCCTTCCACGTATTCGATCAGGATGAGACGGATGGCGCGCACTCTGGAACTGTCTGCGGCAATGTCCATTTTGTAGGACCCGTAATATTGGGGCACGAGATGGCCTTGCATTTTAGACAGCAGATCGTATGCGCGCATTTCATGGGTATAGAAATGATCCACGGCTTTGAATGGATTGATTATTTCGTCGTTGTCGTCAATGTAAAGAGGGTCGTATAGCTTGGCCACCAGTGTTTTGTCCTCTGGTAAAGGATGCTCCCCTAAGGATTTCACGATGAAGACCTGAGAGTTGTGGCCATCTCCAATTCTTACCGGATGGACTATCTTCAAATCAAAGCGATGTGGTGGCTGATTTGACTCTTGGCCTGCTAACGGATGATTCTTTAGGCATCGTTCTAGCGGACTGAGTTCCTTCCTCTCGACTCGCTCCGGTTCGCTGTTATAGCAGCACCGGCTAGTGACCGGTGTCGGGGCAGGAGATTCATGCGACTGCACGGTAAATTTCCATCCCGTGATGTAGGGGATTGGCGGTTTGGGAAGCTCGGTGGACGGGGAATCCATCAGGACTGATTTATGTCGACTTCTGACTGCGCTGCGAAACGTATTTGAACAGGAGAAATATTCTAACTAAAAAGGAGAGATATGTTCTAGGCAACTAATGGAAGATTTAGGCTTCCACTCGCTGCGATTGAGCGGTCAGGCATGATGCCTACCTATAGTTAGTTACTTCCTCTGAGTTAACTTTGTTAAAAGCCCCCTTACTTGTCCGCCATCTAAGAGCCAGTACCAAGAATATTCAACTTTTTCTGGTAGCTGCGAGAAGAGCCCTGGATTAAAAACCTCATAATAATAATAATAATCAATTAAGCACATGTGCTGTTCGTCCACTTAGCAAATTACAATGCGTTGAAAATGTCTATAAAACACCCGACCAGTCCTGCTGCCGGATCCAATCCTCCACCGAAGGCAAGTTCAGCGGAACCTCGAGCTATACCGATTAGCAATGTTCATAACTCCGAGTAATTCAGAACCACATACCTGTCTTGGGTGAATGACAGTCGGATCATCGCGACCCTCATATCCGCATTCATTGAAATAAGCCCAGTTATCGATGAGCTCCTGCTTCAAATCATCCGGGACTCCCGGAATGGATTCACCATCAGGGAGCGTCACCAACTCGGCAGGCACACCCAGGACACGGCTCCAGAGGTCGAAAAATGCGTTCAGTGTAATCCATCCCCGGTACGCAATCAGGTGTTTTCCAGGGGGGCTCAAAATCAGCGCTTTCGCGGCTGGTCCGGTATCTTCTTCGGCAGCGATTGCTGGGAGGTGTACGTCACCACGCACGCCAGTGATGTACTGATACACACCCTCCTCATTCTATACGAGAGTATAAGCCAATGAGCACATCAAAGACAAACAGCAAGTTTACCTTTCGAGGCTGAAGTAACGGGTGCGAGAGAAAGTTGGAGAGATACCAGCCAACTTGAAGTAAACTGGTCTTCTTCCACAGCGCGGGGTGTGTCTTCTTGCCGTATTCCGCAGCATGGGCCTTGGAATCAAAGTGCATCACGTTCATGTACTTTCCCTTTGACCACTTGGAGGCATCCGACAGGCTGGAGAAGATCAATCTCTCAAGCGTGGGCACCTTGGCGGCGGCGTCAAACACGTTCCTGCCCTGCTGTTTCTCGTAGTGATATGTCCACTCGTTCATCGGTTAGTCAGGTCTCTTCTTTTTTTAGTTCTCGGGGTTGGCGAAGCTATTCCAGAAGTCGGTGACGGCGAAGATGGCATTTGCGTCTTGGAAGGCCGCCTCGAGGGAGGAAGGGTCGTCGAGATTGGCCTGCACGACTTCGACTCCGGACTCTCGCAGGGCCTGTGCGCTAGCAGAAGACGTGTTCCGGGTTAGGGCGCGAATACGCCAGGCCGGATCCTTGATAAAGGACTTGATCACCGAACCGCCTTGATTGCCGGTGGCGCCGAGAACAACGATGAGTTTGGAAGACATTTTTCGCTGTGGATGGATATTCTTGGAGTGAGATGGGTTGGAATATATCATCACTGCCGCAGTCGTTCGTGCCTCTTATATATTTCCCCAACTGTGTAACATTTCTAAGCAATCGTTCATGTTTTGTCAGGATCACGATGGCGAAGCTGCATCATTTGGCATCATGCAAATGGATTGGAAATCAGCATCAACGAATGCATTCTATTGGAACGCTGGAGGATGATGAAAGATTATTCACGCTGCTGGCCCCAAAATCAATGGGCCGCTCCCCACCCGCGCGAAGCCGCTTTGGGCGATTTGTCCGCATTAACCGGTCGTGTCCGCTACCTGATATCTTCAGGACTACAATATGAAGTATATCCTTGAAATTAGCCCAATCAAGGGAGGGAGGGGGGATGGGGGTGCTCTGTTCTTTATTCATTCTAGCTTCATCGCTGAATCAGAAAGTTCGAAGTAATTGTTCCGTTCAACTTTGCTAGTAGGTTTCGCTGTAAGATCCCGGAACAGAGCGACACGATATCCTAAGGTCATTGCTGAACCATCTCGCACACTTCATCCTAGCTTCTCTTCTCCTGCAAACCTTAGTGACAAGCAACTCCTCCGACTTCAACTCAAAGACCGTCCGGGGTACCGCCTCTCGCCGATAATCATCCATCAGAATGGACATCAACTATGAGAATTGACCTTGTAACCCATTTTCGGACTACGGACAGCGCAAGAAGGCCATGGTTTAGACGGTCAACTGCTTTGACCGAGTGTGGGGACCTAATGGGTACGTGCATTCCCTGTCTACACTGGAGGCATTTGTTTCACTTCAATAATATACGGGCGAGTCTGACATCGACGAAAGGAAGAGGTGAGAAGTCCTACGCAAGACGCAGCCATCACTCCATGGGCTGCAGTGGGATAAAAAAGGGCACAAGGACGGAACTATCGGGGACAATATTCCTTTAAAATGATCAATGAATGCCCCTAAGTGAGCGAGACAGCGTAGACCCCTCAATCAAGCGAATCGTTATGAAGATATGTAATCAGTGTGTGCACTAATCAGAGGAACGTTGACACGATGTGCACCCGACCCGATCCGAGCGCGGTCTGTCCTGGGGAGGAGAAATCAAATGATGAGCAGCGACACTACTTATCAGGGACCCGAGAACAAGAAGTATTCAAAGCTCTTTCCCGGGAATAAGTTGGCAGAGTAACCGGGAATTATAAGTTTGTGTCGCCAAGAACAAAGTTCGCAGCTCGTGGACAGCTAAGCAACGGCTCAAGATATGGCAACCGACATTCTGGTGAAAGTGTAATGTTGACCAAGGTTCGGCAGATAACTCCATGCTTTCTACCAATCACAATTTCCAGCCAGGTGTTTTTGTAAACTCAGGGGTACGGAAAAGGATGAGGAGAGATGTGGGTAGCTATGAAGAGATATTCGGGATTTCCGGGTTTCCCTGGAGGCACCAGGGCAGCTAGTCAGGTCATCCGTTCAGGGTTAGGCCGAACAAGGACTGTGAATTGGGAACTAAATAGGCAAGGTGAAAGCGTGGCGGAAGAGTTATTGGCGGCAACAATTCACTCGGTCAATGGGGCGCCACCAACCACATGGACAGCATGATGCGGGCAACCTGGAGGGAATGATCAATGGATCAATGACCATCCGCGCTAGCTCATCAACATTCCTGAGATGGGCGAAAATGACAGCAAGTAACCCCTGAGCCTCTGCGCGGAAATAGCCGTTCAGGGTAATATAAAATCTGCCTTCGGACCGGCATCTTTTCCTAAAGGGGCCGTGGATGTAATTCGCGGGAGAATAGTGTCCTCTCTCCAAAATAGAAACCGCGCGAGGATGACCCGTGCTCAATTTCCAGGATCCAATGCATACCTTGAATGGAGTAGTATGTTCAAAATAAAGGAGCCCCACCCTGCAATATTTGGGCATAAAAGTGGTTCAGGGCGGAACCGACCCATGGCACCAGGTCGAGATACTCCTGACTCTGTGTTGGAAGGATTGATCACAGGGACGACTCCGTATAGGTTAAGACACCAAGACACCAAGACCAGGAAACCAAGAATGGCCTCCACCTAGGAATATGTTGGAGCATTCCAACAATCTGACGGTAGTACGGAGTAGGTAACAGAACAAGAATAGCAATGCTCAGCCACCCCCGATCAGGATAAAGAAAGTGTGGCGCCCGCTGATTCAGCACCCGAGCGTGGCTGCGGCGCTAGACCCTATTGGGCGCGGGCGGAGGCCAGGATTTCCTTCCCTTTCCTTCCCTTCCTCTTCTTTCCCTCTTCTTCATCTCTCTGCTTGGTCAACAGCAGGATTCGCAGACCCGTCTCGATCGCAATGATCATTACCTCTTTGACATGGTGTGTCTTCGAGTCGCTTCCTGCTCACTGCAGCGATCGTCCCGTCGCCACGTCCTAGAATCTCCCATTCCAATCCCTTGCGAATTTTGCGATTCATCCGCTCTTCTCCCCACCTACCGAGAAACGACGGTCTCGCCGTTGTGCTCCACTCCCAGCGTCTAGACGAGCCCACTATCGACCAAAGACTCCGTCCCAAATTCACTTTCTGGCGCCGTCCACGGCCTGCGATCGGATTGGTCACCCGGATCAGCTATTTGGCCCTCCGTTTCCCGCCCGCTGGATGATCCCCTTTTCCGCTGCCTGGCCCTGACGATTACACCACATCTCCCCTGCCGAGAATGTGACAGTTGCTGGGGGTGGCAGTGAGAGGCACGGACAACTTGCGACCGTAATCACTAATCATGCATAATTGTCGTCGGGGGAGGGGAGGGGGTCAGACTCAACACAACAACGACGGTTCTTCATGAATGGATCGATCAAGGTTTTTTTTTTTTGGGTTGCATACTCGCCTGGCCAAAGAGGGGTGGATGAGCTGTCTCACTCACACCCAATCCCGTAAACTCTCGCCTCTCTCTTAGCCCGGAAGATGGGCGTTCTCCTGTTTCATATACACCTTAGGGCAGGCTCGTCGCGTTTCAAGTCGGCCGACCGCCTGCCGAGCACATCCATCACCAAGCCAGCTCCTGGTCGCCCCACTCGGCATACCTGGGCAAAGAGGAATGGAGTTAATGGACTCATGGCAGGCATTTGGTAGTCCGGGCTCCGTCACCCTGGCGCTCCCAACGCCCATCCTGATTCGTCGCATCTCGCTTGGTGCCTCCAGCACCAAGCGCCGACTCTCCAAGCGTGGATCCCCACTGCGCCGGCTCGATGGATCCTTGGACACTAATAGGCCATTTCCCTTATTCACACTTACGGAGCACTTCACTTTGACTCGAACGGATTAGTTTACACTGCTGCTCAGTGCAACACAGGACTCCCCGACATGGCGGGCCAGACCTCCCCTCTTTTATTATTATACCGACTATCCCCAATCTTTATCATGCCTTTCCTCCATACCTCCCTGTGACTTTTTTTTTCTTTCTCTTTTTGCCTTCTCTCATTTTTCTTTCTTTTCTTTTACTCGCCATCCTTCCTTTTCACATTCCTTCTCGCGTCATTTTCCCAGTCGCAGATCGAAATCTGCATTCTTTGCACCTTCTTTTCTCTATCGTACCTTCGTTGCCACAGCCTAGACGGTTGTCTTTCATTCCTTTCCACCTACATCGTAATTCGACCGATTTCTTTCGATCTTCTTGATAGATCTGAGATCTTCATCTTCCGTCGTGTTGATCTGCCTATAGCTCTACTTACTTCCACTCATTTGTCTTCTATTGATTGATTTATCTGAACTGTGTTCCGGCTACAATGACTTCCCGATCTCTACTCTGGAGTGTGGGATCGCTCGCTGCTACCTCTCTCATTGCGCCTGCATTTGCTAAAGGCTCGACTGGTAGCTCTGGCAGCTACCAACTGCACGAATCTTGGCAAGGCGAGAAATTTCTGGACTATTTCGAGTTCTTCACCGGCGCCGACCCGACCAATGGCTTCGTCACCTATACCAACCAGAGCTACGCGGAGAGCACCGGTCTGATCGACATCACCTCCAGTGGCAGCTTCTATATGGGTGTGGACCACAAAACGACCCTCAGCCCGGAGGGACCTGGTCGTGACTCCGTCCGTATCGAAAGCAAGAAGTACTACGACGAGGGTTTGTACGTTATCGACCTCGCACACATGCCCGGCAGCGTCTGCGGAACGTGGCCTGCTTTCTGGTCCGTTGGCCCCGACTGGCCTCATGACGGCGAAATCGACATCATCGAGGGTGTCAACAAGCACGACTCGAACGAGATCGTTCTGCACACTAGCGGCTCCTGCGACGTTGGCGGCGACCACGACATGCTCGGCGACATGACCTCCAGCGAGTGCGGAGATGCCTCGGGCACCATCGGCTGCGTGGTGAAGGGCCAGAAGGGCTCCTCCGGAGACCCTTTCAACAAGAACGGTGGTGGTGTTTATGCGATGGAGTGGACCGCTGATTTCCTCAAGATCTGGTACTTCGCTCGCAGCGAGATCCCCAAGTCCATCACCAACGGCAAGCCCGACACCTCCGCCTTCGGCACCCCGATGGCCCATCTGCAGGGCTCTTGCGACTTCCACGAGCGCTTCAAGTCCCAGAAATTCATCCTTGACACCACTTTCTGCGGTGACTGGGCCGGTGGTGTGTTCGGTGACTCTGGTTGCCCCGTGAAGGACCCCAGCAACCCCATCCAGAGCTGCGTTAACTACGTCGCCGAGAACCCCGAAGCTTTCAAGGAGGCGTACTGGGAAATCAATTCTATCAAGCTGTACCAGATCGGCACCAGCTCCAACACCCCCGCCGAGATCTCGTCGGCAGCCTCTCAGGTCGAAAGCACCACTCATGCCGTGTCCCAGGCCACTTCCACCTCTACTACCCAGCAGGCTGCTGCCACCACCGAAGCCGCCGCCTCCAAGTCGGAAACCGCCGCCGCCCACACTGCCTCGAACCCTCCCGCTGCCGAAGTCACGTCTGCTGCCTCCACAACCACCAAGGCCAGCGCCGCGGCTACCACCGCCCCTGCCAGCGGCTCGAGCAGCTCCGGCAACGCTGGAAGCGGAAACTCTGAGTCGGGAAGCTCCCACAACTCGGACAACTCCAACAGCTCCAGTGGCTCTGGAAGCTCCGGCAGCTCTGCTAACTCTGGCAGCCCCGGCAGCTCCGGCAGCTCCGAGGGCTCCCAGTCTTCCTCGAGAAGCACCATCTACGTGACCGAGACCACGACCGTTTGCGGCCTCACCCAGGGTACTGCTGCCACTGCCATCCATGCTGGCCAGTCGGGTGCCGCCGCGGAAAGCGGTGCTTCTTCCGTCGCTCCGACTGCCCCTGCTTCCCAGCCTGCCCCCGAGGGTACCTCCGGCGTGGTTCCTTCTCAAGTCCCTGACGCGCCCGCCGACTCTCAGTCCCAGGACCAGGTGCCCTCTGCGCCCACTGCCTCCGGTGCTCAGCCCTCAAACCCCTCGAACGTCGCCCCAGTTGAAAGCTCCCACCCCAGCAACCCGCCTTCGCCGCCGCAGAGCATTACCGTGTCCTCTGCTCCCGCGCCTGCTCCTACGTCCGCGCCCCCCGCTGGTGACTCTTCGACCGGCAAAGAGGGCTCTGCTCCTGGCGGATCACCCGGTGCCAGCTCTGGTTCTGGTTCTGGTTCTGGCTCCGGCTCCGGCTCCGGCGCCTCGGGCAACTCTGGCTTCTCTGGATCGTCGGCCTCTCCCATCCCGAGCGCAACCACTCCTATCAGCCCTCTCTTCACTGGCGCGGCTAGCAAGCTCTCCCTGAGCACATCTGGCGTCCTGGGCGCTCTCGCTCTGGCTTTCTTGGCATGAGCGTCTTTTCGCGATTTCCTTTCGGTTTCATTCTGATATCCCTTTTCAGCCATTATATCCTGTAAGAGGTCGTGAAAATACCCTCTAATCTTGTTTTTGTATAATAGTCTGCCGTTGGTTTCAATATCATACCCCTTCGTTGTCCACTCGTTCTGGCTGTGTATCGTCCTCTTTAAAAGACGTTGGGAAACTTCCTTTCTCTGGCCATTGTTGGCTTTCATATTTATACGTATTTAGAATATGCAGACTTTTTTACTTAAAATAAAAATTCCATGATAGTTATGATCTCACTTGCATTCCTCGATTCGTTCTCATGTTGATCATGTGATGTTTCACCTACTTGAGCGCCTTCCTTCGGTTTCCTCCTTCCATCTTCCACCCTTGTTCGCATCATTCACTCCCTTCAATCCTTTGTCCACCAGCTGTCATCTGTCGTCTCGTTTCATCTCTATCAAGAATGAATCAAATTATCTCCAATCTAATAAGGTATGTGCAATAGGCTAAAAAAACAAACAACAACTATAAACAGGATATCATAACATCATCACCTTCCATTCATTCCTCTTCCTCCCCCTTCAGGCCGTCTGCCAGCGACTCAGCCAATCTCGCGCATACCGACCTAGAATTCCGTCCTGGATGATCCGCAGACGACCATTTCTAAGCGTCATACTGTCCCGCTCGGCCTTGTCCGTGGTGAATGTCGGCGGCGTCAGTGACTTCTCGCCGTACATGGCCTCGTAATGATCTACCAGCTTGACGGCGGGATTCACCAGCTCTTCTCCTCGTGCTTCGCTCTCTCGCAGTAGCTCCAGCCACCGATTGAATGGGACGGTGTCGAATTTGAACCCGTTCTGTCGCAGGGTGTCGAGGAGTGCAGGCCATTTGAAAGTGCGAGAATTGCATAAATTGTAAATTGTGTCGTCTTCGTTCGCGTCTTGATCTTCGGCCGATCTGCTTGAGCATGTCTTGGCGATTTCAAGCATGGAGGCGACGAGCTTGTCGACGGGAAGCCAGGAGCATGTCGTGTCGATCTCCGGTAGTGACTTTAGGGTCAGGGCCGATCGGATCATCAGCGGAAGAGCTTCAGAGTCGTTCCAGAGACCCTTCTTCGAGTGTCCGGATATTTGACCAATGCGGAGGGAGTATGACCGGGCGCCTACTTTCCGTGCGTTGCTGACTATTTTCTCGCCGATGAGTTTTGACCGACCGTAACCCATTTCCAGGGCACTGTTGAGGTCCTCAATATGAGTTTCGTGGACTTCGGAGGTCTTTGCGCCCAGTGCCGTGGAAATTGAGGAGCAGAAGAGAAGGACGGCCGGTGCAGGGAGGTTTACGGAGAGTGAGAAGTTGATGAGGTTGTACAAACCCTTGACGTGTGGCTCGAAGCTTAACAGGGGCAGATTGAAGTTGACAGGCCATGCCGTATGGATGATCAGGGACACGGACTTTCTCATCTCGTCGATCGTGCTCTGGCTCAAGCCGAAGTCTGACTCATCCAGAGCACTGTTAAGTGCGACGATCTTCTTCGTACGAAAGCTTAGAACCGCGAGTCCCTTTTGCTCCAGAGTTTCTAGGATGGCCTCTTTAGCGTTGTTTCTGCGTGTCAGACAATACACCGAGGAGACTGAATCATCGTTCAAAAGTCTGTAAAGCGTATGTGCTCCCATAGAGCCAGTCGCACCGGTCAATATCTAAAATCAATTAGCATGAATTTATCGCGGTCGGAATCGTCTCAACATACAACGCTCCTAGTTGTTGGGGCCATTTGAGCCTTGGGGCTATGACTACCGAAAGAGGAGTATTTCTCAATCAAGCCAGGCATCATTGATACATCATCTGTCGCTTTCGTCTCTTGGCCCGATTGAATGGCATGGATGTGCTCCGCCAGTCTGGACACAGTCCCGGTCTCGAAGACAATATTCTGACCAATTTCTTTCCTGTTTTCAATCCGGAAGTCCCTGAGGATAAGACGGCGCAGATGAATTGCCTTCAAGCTATCGAGTCCGTCCGCGAAGAATTCTGCCTCAGGGCTGGAGATGTCAAATCCCACCTCATCACGGCAAAGTTTCGTCAGATGCTCTTCAGTGTTCCCGACGTCAAGTTCAAGAGCGCCGTCGGCACTGTTTTCTTGCTTGGTGTACAATGAGTCAATCGTGTCGGCATATTTAGCATAAACCTGGGCTCGGATCATGGAGCCTTTATCGGTTCGAGGACAGTCGGCGTCAGGCGGCAGTGTGAGAACCATGTCACGCGAGATCTGCGAAAACTGTTCCGCTCTTGAGTTCGCGTCCTGGACAGCAGGCCAGATCAAATCCATGTATTCCTGGTCGGATAATGGTTTCGCCTCCTCCGATCGGAAGACCAAGAGACCCGGTACACTCCGGCTCACACCCACCACGACCGCTTCCTGAATGAGCGGACTCTGCTTGATGGACCCTTCGATGGGCAATGGGAGCACCTTCTCGCCATTCACGAGTGTGATGCGATCATCCAGGCGTGTGACATACTTCCATCGCTCTGGGATTTGTGGGTGTGGTGTGAAAACATCCTTGGAATGGTAGGAGCCGGGTGGCTGGTCCGAATTAGATGTGGTCAATGCTGGGTGTCCAGAAAGGTAAACACATTCGTAGAGGCTATCACTGATGGGTTTCATCCAGATATAGGGCCTAATGTTATCAAAGAATTTCATGTAACTCCAATAGGGATCGCCTGGCGGGCGAGAAATAGATTCGGCCACTAGGCCAGCTTCGGTTCTATGAGCTGGTCAGAGAAATATTCATCCATGAAAGGTGGCAAAAACGACTTACAAGCCAAAGGATCCTCCGAATCTCACCTTCTCTTCTACCATCTTGTCGCCCAGCTCATCAGGGCAGGGGGCTCCGCCGTATGTGACAAGCTTGCAACTTCTGAGGGCGTCCAACCCTCGAGGGCTGTCTACGAGGAGCTGAAGCATATATGGCACGCCTTGAACCGACTCCGGCCTCGCAGCCTCCAGAGAATTGATCACCGAGGTGGCAGTGAGTGGCAGATAGGCATCCCACATGAACGCGGTCTTCCTCATATACATAGCCTGAAGCGCAGTTGATAGGCCGTGAAGATGGTACCAAGGCAAAGAATTGAAGGAGGTAAGCCCAGGGCCTCGTGTCGGGTGAGTCATTAAGGCCTTATGACTTAGGAAAAGAGGCTTTGGCGTGCCGGTCGAACCGGACGAGTGGAGTATCAAGGCGGTCTTGTTCTTTTGGATCTCAGGGTTTCGGCTGCGATGAATTACCATGACAGTGGAGTCGGATGTGTCTTGGAGTGAGGGTCTCTGAATCAGGGGACGGCATGCTACCAGCTTGAGACGGAGCACTTCGCCCATCGTGGCGCGAATACTGGGGGTTTGGCCATAGAGGATGGTGTCACAGCCAACAATGTCGAGAAGTGATACACAGGCAGCTGCCGAAAGTCGAGGAGACAGCATCATCACCGTGTACCCTAGACGGCTGAGTGCGAAGAATGTGACCACCATGTTCATATCCGAGAGCGTGAAGAGAGCAACAACCGCCTGTCCACCGCGGGGCTATCATAACGTGAGTTCCTATGCAGAGAGCAGGGAGAAAAAGATACTACGTACCGGCTTGAACCCGCAATCCATCAGGGTACATACTGCCTGGTCGACCATGCAATCCAGGTCCTGTCCCGTGAAGTACTCATACGAGACGGTGTCATTGTCGGATGGCTTGGGGTAAGCGAGAATAGGCTGCTGCACAATATCCTCTGCTCGCAATCGAATGAGGTCATCAAGAATGTGAAGACGCCCAAACCGTGCCACGATCTGATCCGAGGCACTAGCTTGGGGGGCATCGTCTAGTCCATACTGGCGGATCCCCATGATGAAAAAATGGTCAATCTACACCAAGGGAAGAACGGACTGTGACCCAACCCAGGAGAAATGGGCCTCGTATTTAAGAAAAATACTCTGGAGTCATGTGTGGGAACAGGATGCTATAGGGGGCGCCCACTTTTCGTCACTGCGTTCGGCTGGCCTGCTTCCTTCCGTATTTAGAAATGGGGCATCAACTATTTCTGGTGGTTTCAGTGTCTCTTAATCTCAGACTTTAATTTACCGAGTGGCACTCAGCTGAAGCGGTGTATCCGAAAGTTTTAGCGGCCCAGAAAGGTCGCCCCAGATGACGTTGTTCACTGGTCTCAAAGGTCCCAACATGTGCAAAGGGGGCAGATCGAACTCCTGCAAGGACGGCAATTGGTGCATAATGTATGGTGTCAGTCGGTAACGATGGATATGCTAACATCCATAGTGTCTACAATCATATGGAGCTGCACCAAGTGGCCGGGCGATCTGGATCTGTCGTTGGCCGATTGGGACGGATTTAGTGCGATTGATCGGCAGCTCCAGTGCTCCGGTGTTCCCGGGGGCCCCATTCAAATTACTCAGTACTCAATTTTGATGCGCTCTTAGACGAGCGACAGAATTTGTCAGGTCACGCTGCAGCGCCTGCACGAGATGGTGCCAGGATCACAGTCCCATCGGGGTGGTTGCATTGCGCCAGGCAGCCACCAGTCACCATAATCCTTGGGTCGTTATCCCAAGCAACCAGGGATATGGCCCCAAGGACCGGGTTCACGGCCCCGACGGCCTGGCGCGATCGTGATGGCCAAACAAACCAGTACAGGGAATAGAACTCGATCGATCGATAATCGAAGAACGTCGTATCGCTGTGCCCAGTTTCGCCGGTTTCCTATCCTCGTACTTTCTTCAGCCATTCTTGTCACCTCACATCTCGGTAATTCCAAAATTCGATCTCGGTTCAGATGAACAAGAGTGGAATTGCCCGAAAACATCCACCCACGGGCCCACCACCACCACCACCATCGCGCACGTCCGAACAATGTACTTTGTGTCACTGTGCAGGCACTACAGGGACAGGTGAGCCCTCAAATTTCGTATCCAACCTTCCTTCGAGGCTGTATTGAATTCTGACTCCGAAAGTTTATTCTACCGTGACTTCCCGTGCACATCGGAGACGTAGGGTGTTGCGTCTTGATGAGGGATCTAGCCATCATGAAGGCCGGTTTCACCGTGGAATGGCAGGGATGAAATCATGAATATGCACGGTACCACTTTTCCGAGAAAGGAATGTGGCTCCTAATCAATAGTTGCTTGGGAGGGTATCTGCTTCTGACGAACCTTCGTGGCAAAAATTCCACAGCTGGCATGAACACCGTCCGCAAGCATCGCGATCTGCATCTTCTGGCTGCATGCCCCGACAAATCGCATGTTTTGTTCCTGTGCTTTTGCTGACCTGCGAACTTGTTTTCTTCCTTTCTGCCGCCTCCCGATTTTGATCCATGAAGAGGCACTATGGGATTGTGGGCTTATTCTACCCGTGCTCTTTCTCCACCGGTGGGTCATAGCCCTCTCGGCGTCAATAAACAAAGACCAGGATTCTTTCCCCTGTCGGAGGCCTCGATCGATTGACTTGGTCACAATTCTTCTGTCGGAACGCCACACGGTCGATCCGACGCGCCAAGGACATCCCTCGAGATGTTTGATAGGCTCGACGGCCATATATGACCTGTCCAACCACAGTTACGGAGAACATTTAATGAACCTGCCGGCGTCCCAGAAAAGAAGCTGCTGACGTTCATTCGCATCTACGAACGCAGTATGAGTATGCCATGCTCAGATCGCATTCTGGATGCATGTGGCAGCTTATCATGATGTATTTCCTACGTTTGAGCGGGGGGGTTGGTAGGGAGCTTGAAAACTCTGTCTCGCGACAGTGTGCGACCGTGTGCTGCGAACATTCAGCGATAACCCTGCGCGTATCCACATGGTTTGTATATTGCTTTTTTTTTTTCGGGTCCTCTTCTCAGCCGCTCACCGATTCTTCCCCAAATTTCCGTCGCCTTTACGCAAAAAGAAAACATCACTATTACTTTTTTTTTTCTTTCTTCGCGGCATCATCCCAGTCGTCAACTGTCGGAACATCTTCTTCACCCGTCCCGCGGGAGACATGCGGTGTATTCCCTTTGAGAAAAAAAAATAATCAAAAATCAAAATCAAAAAGTCCCAGGCTCGTGCTTCTGTGTCAACTACCAAAATGGTTAGGTACATATTCACCTGCGGATCTGGTCTCCGGGTTTCCGTGAGGAATGAGGACAGGTCTACTGTACTGGCACGAATTAGGGGCTACCCAATTCGGGCTTTGCTCCGACTCGCAATGCGAACTTTTGCTCTGACTTGAGGGCGCAAACATCCGTTGTTTGGGCCTGATATGATACCAATAATGCAGGTGTTCGACTTCATCGGTCGGACGTTCCTGGATCTATCGAAGTCAATCTCACGACCGTCGCTGTGAGAATCCTGCCAGCTTCTTAGCTTGTCGAGATCCCCTCTCGAATGCCCCGTGTCCAAAATCTTACAAGGTAACATCGATACACACAGGCCTCTGCTTGTTGACGCTCGCGATGCGCAGGAGCTCGGGCGATCTGGGCGATCTGGGCGACCGCGATAAGATGAACTACTGAGCACCGTATGTAAGATTTACAGAGTCTTTTTCCCTCAGAAGTACTCCGATAGGTCCAAAATGACTCTTGTAGTGGCTACCAAAAGACGGGAATCCTGCCGGACGGACATTTCTGGATGACACTATCTGGAATCCACATGAAGCCTCGTTCTTCTTGTGGGATCAGCATCCCTCACTAGTCGTTCTCACAAAGTACGGAGTAGGAGCGAGGCTATTCCCCGAAGAGACGAGCTGAACAAAAGTCCTGTGAAAAAATAAAAGAAAGAGAAAATTGATTCCTTGCGGCGGTGGCGCCGACGGTTGGGCGAGATGAAGATATCCCAGGCTACTGGGAGCGAGTGGCTTCGGGCAGTCTGTCGATGGTTGGGGGCAAATCCATAGATGTTTGCTGCAGAAGAAGTTTAGAAGGCGATGTCAACAGTTTGCCAATATTCCTTCTTGACTCGTCGCCTTCTAGACCCTCTGTGACGAAATGAGAGTTCCACCGAGTTGCACGCCACACTTTCCTGATTAGACGTGGGCCGATGGAGGGCCAGAGATGGTGTGAAGCCAATCTATTTCCCACGGTACTCCATCATCTTGTCTATAGTTGTTACTGCTGACTCTCACCTTTTCGGCTTCAGAGTCGAAGGTGAATCGTCGCGCACGTGTCCCGTCGGCCGCTTTCAGCCAAATCGATCAATTTCCTCCCTCGCGACTTCGTCCTTTTGTCCTTCCAATTATTACGTCGATTTATTGCATCGGCCACCCTTCACACAAGATTCCTATAAGAACTCCCCTCTGCATCACCTCATTTCACCGCCCCTCGGCTATCTCGTATTCTTCTCATCTTTCAACCTTTTCTTTTCGTCTTTCTGGCTTCGTGTCCATCATTTGTCGCTGTAGATATGGCCGCTGCATGCCAACCCGCACAAGTCCTCTCCTTAGTGGAGGACATCAAACTGCTTGCTTCATCGCCAAATGCATGTTCAGCACAGTCACACTTCCACCTGCTTGGGCTGGTGGATCAATTGAAGCTGGCCGTCGAGACTCCCACCGAGACTGCATTGCGACTGATCTACCAGGTGAGATGCATTGCCTGATCTGCACTACTCCTGTTCCTCGCTGATGCAGTCACAGCCTCCTCAAAACGCAGCTCTTCGCACTGTCATCGACCTGGGCCTTTTCCAGCTGCTTGTGAAACATCCCGACGGGCGGTCGGCGAAGGACTTGGCGGTTCGCTCGGGCGCTGAAAAAGCCCTCATCGGTAAGATGCCAGAGGCTACGACATCTCCAAAGGGTCTAACAGTGGTTCAGTGCGCTTAATGCGCGTCATGACGGCTCTGGGTCTGTGTGCCAGCTACGAGCCCGAAGTGTATTTTCCTACCGACAAGACAAAGGCCATGACCGAGCCTATTGGACGCGACGGCGTACCCTGCATGTATGTTTTTTTTGGCCTATTGGAGTTTTGATTTTTGTTCGGGTTATAGTTTATTGACCCCGGCACAGATACGACTTGACAATGCCGACGCTGAGCAGGCTCCCCGAGTACTTCCGTGAGCACAACTACACGACGCCGAAGGAGTACTCACGCTCCCCAATGCGGTGGGCTGTGGGACAAAGTCAATTCGAATGGCTGGCGCAACGTAAGGAGCACCAGGCCCTGTTCAACTCGTACATGGCCAGCAGGCGCCAAGGGCGGCCGTCTTGGTTCGACATATACCCTATCGAGCGTCTTGCGGAGCAAGCGATTGACCATGATGACGCGGTTTTCGTTGTCGATGTCGGTGGGAATCAAGGCCACGACCTCATGCGATTCCGCGAGAAACATCCCGAAGTGCCGGGCCGCCTGGTTGTTCAGGATCTCCCCAAGGTGGTCTCGGCGCCGCAAGGGAAGGGCATTGAGCCGATGGCCTACAGTTTCTTAGATCCCCAGCCTGTTAAGGGTATGTTCCGACCGACTGCTTTCATTGCTAGGTTACAATGCTAACGAGAGACAGGAGCTCGAGCATACTACTTCCGCGCCATCTTCCACGACTGGCCCGACTACATCTGTCAGAAGATTCTGCTCAACACTGTCTCCGCCATGGACGAGGAGTACTCGCGCCTCATCATTGTAGACTTCGTGCTCCCGGACACCGACACGCCGCTCATGCAGGCGTCGCTGGACATCCAGATGATGAGCATCGGGTCGGGGATTGAGCGGTCCGAGCAACAGTGGAGGGAGCTGTTAGATCAGGCGGGATTGGAAATCTCGGGGATTTGGAGTAAGAGCCCGGGCATGGAGTCGGTGATTGAGGCAGTGCCACGGCGTTCGATAGTGGAGTAGGCCTTGTGCTTCTGTTCTTCCTTCGTTTGCCTTGTTTTATTATTATAATTATCTTTGTGGTTATTGCATATCTAGATCCGGATGGGATGGGTGGTCGGTTATGTGTTTTTAGCAATGAACTATGATTCCTGCATTTACTATCTCTTTCATGCCGATTTCATAACTCAATTCCATTCTTCTATGAAAGTATGAGAGAAAGGTAGTCCAAAACGCGTACCCCCGTAGAACCGTTGCTCCAGCCCCTTGCATACAAGCACCCGACCTGTCATATCCATCTCGCCTATCCCCATAAATGCGATATGAATGCAATGTCCCCCTGTACGGGGATATCGGAAACTGTCCTGTCATATTCGACCCCCTGGTTTAGGTTAGGTCTATTTCACCGCTGGTGTTTATTTGGTGTTTTAGTCGTAGTTCTGGGAGGGGTCGTGAGTTCCTTGTCTGCCTGCTGGTTCGGATAGTTAGTGTGAGTTGGCTGTTTTTATTTCTTCTTCGCTTAGGTATAGGTACGGAGTACTCCGTAGGTAAGGTAAGATTGAGTTAGGTAGTAGTTCGTCTTTGGTTTGTACGTAAGTTCGACCGAGCCAAATACTTAATTAGTTGACACCCACGGATCATGTGGTTTGTGGATTGAACTCAAGACAGGGACAGATCCATATCTAAAGGGGGCTATCGAATTCTAATTTTCCCTATTTTGGCACACCGCATCTCCTTTGATTAGTGTTCGGTGGTCCCATGGTCCCATGGTCCCATGGTTCCTTAATTCCCATCCTACCGTCGTAGTGGCATCCTTGTTCGGAGAGGACAAGAAGAAGGAGAAATGGTGAGCACGGAGTCTGGAACGGGATACGGAGTAGTCCGAGTGAGAGGTGGTCCTATTCTTACTTTATTTTATTTATGTAACACTCTGGGGTATGCTGTTGGTTGCGCTTCTTTTGTCTCGATTAGGACAACGCTGTGTTATGTTTATGCCGATAGATGTGAGGAGGTTTGTATAATGTGTGCACATTAGGAATGCGGCTATTTTAGGGATGATGAGAGTGAGAGAAGCATACTGCTTCGTGGAGCGTGAGCGTTCTCGCTTAAGTTCAACGGTTGACGCTAGCTCCATATGTTGGCTGTGGAAAACAAGGTCATTATTTTGGTTTGCTTGAGCAGTGAGAGGAGGGCATTCTAGTTAGTTGGCTTTTGTGTCGCACGGTGGTTTTAGAAGCATTTCAGATGTAGTCAGTTTCGCTGTTTTGTGATAACAGCGATGTAGAGGTTACAGACTGTATATGAGCACAATATGGCAACAATACTAGGCAGCCTCTATACGTTCACTCCTCGAATCCTCTGGTTTTGAGATCCAATCGCTCTGCTGGTTGCATGCTGTCTACTGTTAGCCTTGGTCATATGTGTTTTCTATTTTAATCATAACGTCTGGACATAGTCTAACATGAATTTATGCGGCCCATCTTACGGTCAGATTTAGCCTGCTTGAACCTTTCCGTCTGTAGCGGTTATCGCATGGCAGTTCGGCAAATCAGTCTGGTCTGAGCTTAGCCATTATAGTCCTTGTTCCATGGCACAAGCTTACGGGAGGCAAGGGACTGCAAAACTTAGCATCCTCGGTCTCACCGAACAATGGTAGACTGGATCGGCCGAACCCGATGGTCTGGTGCCTAAGCCTTCCCGACGGGAATCCCACGACGATGGAATAGCAGGCCCGGCCGACGGTGATAATATTACAAAGTCAATAC
This sequence comes from Aspergillus affinis, assembly GCF_023601865.1. Classification (NCBI taxonomy): domain Eukaryota; kingdom Fungi; phylum Ascomycota; class Eurotiomycetes; order Eurotiales; family Aspergillaceae; genus Aspergillus; species Aspergillus affinis. The sequence continues at coordinate 61,518 of NW_026515823.1, forward strand.
GACGGGCGATATTTTGATCACACATGCTCGTGGCGTTCACCACTTTCTCCTTGTGTGGCGTGTTAGAGTGCAATCTCATGAGGCACTTGCCCGTCTGGTTAAAGTCATCTCGTCGGACGAAGTTTCAGAACGGGTCGGGCGGAATAAGCGATGTCTATCAGAGGAACTAGCCTAATCCATCGCAGCGAAATGGGAGTCTCCAGTAGGAACCTCTAGGGTTCCAGAAACTGCGCGGACCAGACGAAAGTCAGATGCCGACTCCCCGGCACATCCAGATGCAGGCCTTAACGTAAGAGCGGATGATGATAGCAGTGCCTTTGGAGGCCTAGGCTGTTGGAAGGGCCTCCACAGTGATCGTACTCCATGAGACGTTAATTAGTAGCCTTCAAGGCGCCAGCCGGTAAATATTTGAAAAACATGCCATAATATCCACACATAGCTGAGTTGGACAGACCGGATTACGATGGTACAGAAATTACTTTCTTCTCGGTAAGATACATCTCGGGAAAACGGTCCCTGATGGGTTTTCAGCCATAGCATGAGGTATTCTATATAACATTGTTCTGGAAGTCATAAATGATGCATCATGGCAAGGTATGCAGACAATATTATAGCTCCCAATGATCGGACTAGCAGAAAGCAGCATGGCCCAGAAGCCAGCCCTCTTGCAATTTATTAACGCCTGTCGGGCGCGCATCGAACCGCATCTTTGCTTGCCATACGGCGGGTTTCCGGTGGGCATGCCTTTCTGGATCAAGATCCAGTTACGCGGCACTCGAGCTTATAAGTATCGTCTGACTGCTGTTGCCGATCTCTCGCGTGCTGGTGTCAAATCCTGTGATGATGCTCATTCAGCTGGTGGTCCCAACGGGGGCTCCAATCTATATCCAAGTAGTCCTCCAGCTTTGATTGTGTATAGCGTATTTAATTCAAGGATCCTGGAGATGCTTGCGAATTTGCATATGATTATTGACTTCAAAGGGGATATATCGCCACCAACAGGTAATATATGGTCGTCCGTGAGTATTCGATTCGTATAGCTTCGTATGTACAGACAGTTTTCCGACCGGTCAGATTTCCGCCTCTACCTCCGTGCTGAACTGTGTCCGAGCTCATCGATCATTCATCACCGGCGAACATTCGGCAACGCCGTCTCCATCCACAATTTAGTGTACTGCTTGTGCAGCCACAGAATATGGGCCGGCATAGGCTGGCCCTCGGCCTTGCCCAAGCCCTGGAAAAACAAGCTCTTGAGGCCAAACTCGGCGACACCCTCGTCGGGCTTCACAACGGCCGACATTTCGAACAGACCGTCAGACGGGCGCACACCCTGGGTGCGTGGCGTGTCACCGCATCGCACGACGATCCGCTCGGGGGTTTTCTCCAGAACCTCGAAGTGGTCCGTGATCAGAGTGCCGACGTCATAGGTTGAGGAGCGCAATTGCTCGGGCGTCCAGAGGTGATTCTTCGTCTCTTCCTTGGGGGCGTTGCGTTCGTGGTGGGAGCGCTGGTAGGCGTATCCTATTTGCAGTTCATGCGGTTAGTCAATGCTTCAACTTGTGTGTATAATCCTGAACCGAGTACTACGGTCGGGAGAAGGGACAGGGAGCCAAATACCCCAGCCACTCCAGATACCAGCACAGAAAGCCTCGGTCAGTTTGCCCTTCTTCTCCAGCAGAGAGGGATTGATCTCAGAAAGTGGCACCCGGCGAATGCACAGGTCGTAAGTCTGAGGGTTGCCCTCGGGGTTCTGGGCGCGATGGAACGGGGAATTGAAGAGGGGGTCGGAGGGACTCATAGGCACGAAGGTGGACTTGCGCGTGCCCCAGAAGAAGGCACCGACGGAGGCAGCACCCCCATAGGTGGTGAGCTTGAAAACGCGCTTGATGAGACCCATTGTGAATGAGAGGACGTGGAGGTTGGAGAGGGGGGAGGAGGAGGAAGAGAGGAACGGGCAGGACGGCGATGACGAAAGGCGGAGAAGCTCCGCGCCAAGACTTTTAGTCCTCGGGACTGGTTGGACTCTTTCTTCCCTTCACTCACGCAGCTTGGGACAACAGCGTCGACACTACTCCGTACTTTCATTTTGCTATGAAAAACCCAAATTATATTTCTAATATCTGTCCAAATATGGATTCCTACCAGATTCATCTCCATCCCCGAGTTTCCTTTAGTACGGCGTTCCTCCCCAATCCCAGGCCTTGACTCCGTCTGCCACCGGTTCGTTCCAGTCGCATGTCTCCACGTCGCTACCATACGTGAAATCCTCGTTAGGAATGAAATACTGCGCGACGGTATCTCTGCGGATCAGCTTTCCGGTGTCGGTTCGAGGCACGTCCTCCCCGTCGCGCAAAAATCGTAGCGCGACCGGCAACTGGAAAGCATAGAGATTCTTGTGCAGGTCTACGCGCAGCTGTCGCAGATCAGGCGCGTTTCCGGTTTTGAGAGCGGTAGGATCCAAGCGGATCAGTGCTGCCAGTCGATCTCCATCGCGATCCGGTGCGCCGAAGATGTATCCCTCCGACACATAGGGGAGCATCATGATCTCGGATTCCACTTCGAAGATGGTGATTCGGTGTCCCTTGGTACGAATATCTGCGACTATGAGCTACTGTTCTCTTTGCTACGCAGCGGCTCGGATTCAAAGGGAAAACAATGGGCTTACAGTCTGTTTTGAATCGACCATCCAGGACGACGTTGGGCCCGACAAGACGCGCCGAATCCCCCGTTCGGAAGTAGCCTTCCTCGTCGAAAGCTGCCTCCGTAGCTGCAGGGTTGTCCAGGTAGCTGAAACGGTTACCAGGATGCATGGATTATACCAGGCCGAAACACTTACTGGGAAAATATCCCTTTTCCCTTTACCAACAGCTCGCCCGAGTCGCCCTCGGTGAGTTTGATTGACACATTAGGCTGCGGCTCTCCAATGCAGCGCTATGCACAATTAGCATGCTTTTCGCATTCACCCGGAGCCGTCGTCTTACCTCAATTCCGAGTTCATCGTCCGGGCCCGGCAGATATGTACAACCCAGACCCGCCAGCTCGGTGCTTGAGAAACCGCATTCCAGAGGTCTTCCAAAGACATCTCGCCAGAATTGGCGCACCTGAGCCGTGGCAAAAGCGCCCGTGACTCGGAATGTGCTAACTTCCTTCATTCCTCGGAGATATTCCTCCGTCTCCTCGGGAGGGAGAAGCTTCAAGACCTCGTCGTAGTGAGTCTTCATCTTTTCCCAGGTCGTCGGAACTGCCCAAAACCCATCAATGCCGCCTTTACGCAGTGCCTCCCATAGCTCCGCGCATCCGCTGCTGCTCATCACCAGGCGATGTCCGGCCAGCGGGCGACTGAGCAACAGAAGAAAACCACTGATCCAATGTGGTGGCTGATAGCAGAGAGACGTAATCGGTTCCGTCTGCAGCAGCGGGTTATTATTGAAGAGTTTCCGTACGTGCACCACGCCCTTTGGCGGTCCGCTTGTGCCTGATGTGAACAGAATGGCACTCCACGTATCCTCGGGAATGGTCATTTCCGGGTCGATTTCGGCCCGGATATTCAGGTCCTTATTCCGCGAGTGCAGGCCGTGGTGGATCGAAATGGGCATGACGGGGAGTGACTGGCCCTTGGAACTTCCATGTGTCTGGATTGCTTGGGCTGAATCCTCGTACTTCGCGCTGGTCAAAATACCCGTTGCGGAAGACCTTTGGAGAAGTTCACCCGCTTCTTCGGGTAGCAGTCTCAGGCCTGTCGTGCGGTCGTTAACACTGCTTCAATTGCCTCGCGGGCTGCGTGTTTTTCTCCCCGTTTCTGTTGGGCAGAACTCACCAAGAGGCACAATAGCACCTCCCATGGCCAGGATGGCTAAGGCGGCGACGACAAAGTCATAACTCGTAGGTGTCAGGACGCCGACGCACGGTCTGTCCTTACTGATTCTCCCCTTATCGTCAAACAAATCTTCCGGGAGAGACTGATAGACTCTCTGACGAGTCTCCCGGATGTCTGCCAACAATTGAGGATAACCCGCCTGGACTCCATCCCGAGAGTCAAAGATCACTGGTTCTGGATCATTTTCGAGTAGCGACACCAGGCGCTCGAACATCACCTCATTGGGAAGCTTAAGAGTGGTGAGATTGACCATCTTTGCTAGATTTCGCGGTATTAGAGCCTTGGTATTTGCGGAAAGTTGTAGCAATCTTTGGCGGACAGGATGGACCTGATATCTATACGAATGCGCTTCCACATTCTCGCTGCCAGAGAAAGTCGGTCTGCGTTTTGGACAGGGACACTATTGGTGTCGAGACTCAATGTACATGCAAGGATGCCATCCTGCATGATCATCCATTCAACCTTCACCGATAAATTCTCCCGCTAAGATGCTGGCCTGGCAGTCAATATGGCTGGTCGGGTCTGAGGGATCGCACCCAAATGCCATTTACATATGGCCAATGACTGTCTTCTTCCAGGAATGTGAGCGCGCTATTTTGAGATCGCTGGCTCTTATTCCTCATATTATGTATGTTTGACTCGCGTGTAGTGTTAAAGCGGCAGGTTACATTGGGCGACTCGAGCGTTGCAAGTGCAACATTCCAGGGCCCCAGCAATCAAATACTATTAAGGGGATGATCAGCGGGGGCTTGCATGGTGTCGAACTATTGGTTCCAGGTAGCTCTGGACGTATCATCCACCCGCACATACATAGCACCACGGTGGTCGTGGGTCCCTACGTGCCCGATCAGCCTTCATTCCTTCGGCGCCCCTTGCATAGCTACAATGACCATGTGTGTTCGTTGCGCGATGGGACTCTCAGACAGTTGTAAAGACCATTGTGTAGCTCCCTCGAAGCGACATTCGCCATTCGAACATGAATAAACTTATAGATATCCACTGGAGCTGAGTTTGACCGTGTTTAGGTCCGAAGGACAACCACCACTCCATGCCTCCTGAGTTTGCTCGATATGCAGAGTTTTCAGCAAGGTCTTCCGCCTTCCACCGAGTGTGTGACATGTTCTCGTTTGATTATTTCACTCATCCCTAGCAGTCGTTTATGTAAAGAGTCACTTGACAGGTCTCTCGTGAGTTGGTAAAGATAGAAACCAGGCTGATTGCCCTAGCTGAGACGGACCATTTGATCTTTGATTCTCTGCTGCATTTCACAGCCTGACGGCCATGTACGAATGCACACTTCACATTCTGAGCTATTCACTCAAAGACTTTCCGAACATAGCCCCCTGGCTCCCCCTGCTCTCGCCGATATTGTCGTCTCATCGGAACTCCGCTCACCCAGAGGCAATCTCAGCTGTCACTGGCGGTCAATGGTAAATGTAGCACTTTATTCTCCGCACGTAGTCAATCGCATCGGCTTTCATTATGATCGGGATGATATTCAGTTTTCATTGTCTGATGGGAGAGTCCTGATTTTGTTGATATTTGTAGGCATGGCCGGGCAGCAACATTATATATAGCTTGCTCATGCTATGATACTACTAAGTCCCTACAGGCAGTTTCAAGTCGATGGTATCCCGAGTGTTCCTAGTCTACAAATGATCCAGGTACATAGCTAAACGAGGGTGTTCCTTTGCTAACAGCAACCTTGAGGACGAGAGTTAGGGTTCTCGCCCTCTCTCCAAGGCACAGGCTTCTGCCTCAGGCCCTGACTCCTTATCGGCTTATCGAGGCAGCCCGATGCGGTAATGCAATCCGGCCAAGCGCCCGCGGAGATCCTCAGGCATCCACCGGGACCCTCAATGGCAACAGCGCCTGAAGAATTAGGCACAAACGGTTACGCCACTGTTAATCAGCATCAACCATTTTCTCCCCTCCTTCTTCTCTTCCTTTCCCTTCTTTTCGTTTCATCATTTCCCCTTTCACTCTCCATTCCCTCCGTCCTTCTCTCCTCGCTCAAAACCACCTACCATTTACCCCCGTACCTAGCTTTCTCTCAATCTCTCATCCAATAGAATTATTCCCTCTCTAACCGCCAAAATGGCCGTCACTCTCGACATGGCCGACGATTTCAACCCCTCCCCGGCACCCACCAAACCTATCGTCACTCAAAACCAAACGCGCAGCCTCCTTCTCGCACCCCCCTCGATTGCCGCTCACGAGGAAAAACTCCGAGATCTCTTCACCACCTTCGATCGCACCACCACCGATTTGCAGATGCTGGACCGCCTGTCCGCCGGTTTCGTTCCTCTCCCCGCCGATACCTACGACCTGGTCATGGTTCTTACGGACGACAACGGCGCCCGGCGCGATGAGGCGCTTCGACTGCTCACCCGCGATGTCTATACTGCTCTGGTGCCGGCGATGAAGTCGGGAGGTAAATTGCAGCTGCAGGCTGGTTCGCTCGGCGCGAACGAGGGACTCGAGGCAATTCTGGCGGGGTTGGTGGAGAAGGATGGCGGGTTCGAGAAACAGGTCTTCCAGTCGGTCGCGGTGCCCTTGAAGTTGGGCGGAGGGAAGAAGAAGGCCAAGAAGGAGACTACCCCCGCCACGAATGGGGTCTCGAACGGCATCTCGAACGGGATTAACGGCGTGCACAGCAATGGCGTGGGTATCACGAACGGCACAAATGGGGTTGGGTTTGTCGATGGCGACGAGTTGATTGACGAGGATGATCTGTTGTCCGAGGATGATATGAAGCGGCCGCTGCAGACTGGTATGTTGTCTTTCATCTTGTTATACCTGTCGGTTCCCTTGCTAATAGATCTCAGCGTCGAACTGTCAGCCTGAAAAGGCCAAGAAGCGCCGGCGTCCCTGCAAAGACTGCACGTGCGGACTCGCTGAGAAACTGGACAAGGAGGACCAAGATCGTCAGGATCAGGCGACCAAGGATCTGAACGTGCTTAAGCTGCAGGCGGACGACCTGAATGACGAGATGGACTTTACGGTGCAAGGCAAGACCAGCTCGTGCAACAGCTGCTCGCTCGGCGACGCCTTCCGCTGCTCGACCTGTCCGTACATCGGACTGCCCCCGTTCAAGCCGGGCGAGGAGGTCAAGATTATGAACGACACGATCCAGTTGTGAATGCAAGATTAATGGGTTACGGTTTTTTGCAAGGCGTTGTTACTTGGACTGCGTTATCTTTACTAGATGGATGATATGAATACCTCTGTTACGGGTGGATAATTAAAAGTGACTGATACAATTTCTATGTGTTCTATTCTTTTTTTTTTACCTTTATAATCGCTGAGATTCGCTCATCCGATGGGAATCTACATAGAACCCTCCCATCTCCAATTCTCTCTACCCCTCCTAGAATTCCTGCCGGCGATATCGGACGGCAGAGATTGATAAGCGGCGCTGACAAATGCTCGCCCCGGAGGTGTGGTTCGGCCAATCAGAATGGGTGTGTTGACAACCGCATCGGGCCCGAAGCCTTCCTCATCGGGTTAAGAAATCCGTCTCAATCCTTCTCCGCGGCTCACTTGCCGTCCTGGTGAAATCAGCATTCGATGGGAACTGATTGGCGATAAGGACTATGGAGTCATGAGCCTGTGGGGTGCTGTGGGAGTCATCTAACTGTGTAAAGTGGTGCACTATTATTGTGTTAGACTGTATGACCGAGTTGTGGGCGTGCAACCCCCCCATGCTATTATGGAAGGCTTCTTTTTTCCTGCTGAGGTCGGTCTAAGACGTTCATTCAGAGATCTAAGCAATTCATAGGACTTCTTTCCTTGTGGTGTTTATCGCGGGGTTTAATTGTTTAAGCCCTCTACGCCCATCGTAAGAGATGTATTCCAGGTGTACAGGCTCAAGGGATATGATGACATAGTTTTTCTTTCAATTCCTTTCCTACTTGGAATCTATGTGTTTGAGAGCATTATAAATCCAGAGTCCCTTTTCTCTCTCATAAACTAAACCCTGTAGAGAATAGGACCAACCCGTCAATTGCACTGCTTACTCCGTAGTTTCCCCGCATCGGCAACCGACTGCCGACGGATCGGATCCTCCCGATCCCAGTCACACTGCATGCCCTCATCAATGTTTACGGTCACTTACGGACGAACATACCCAGGTCATACTACATTATAAGTACTGTACATATATACAATGTCCGAACCAAATCCCACCGGCAACGCCCGCTTCAACGACGAAGCCGCAACCTGGGACCTGAACCCCTCCGTGCAAGAATCGACGCGTCTGGCCTTTCAGACCCTGGAACCCATCATCCGAAAACTGTCGCTGGCGCAGCAGGATCCCACCAATGTCAATGCAGATGCTTTGTCGACTCCCCTGCTTGACGTCCTCGAAGTCGGCTGCGGAACGGGCCTCCTGACAACGCGCTTGGCGCCGCTAGTCCGCTCCGTCGTGGCGGTCGATACGGCCGACGGCATGATTGATATGTTGAAGGCTAAGGTTGCGAATGCGAGTGCGTCTGATCTGGGGAATATCATCCCCGTGTGCAAATTACTGGTGGATCCTGAGGACCAGACCCTTCCGGCCCAAGATAGCAGTGACCCCCACGGTCCGAGGCAGAAGTTTGATCTCGTTTTGTCGCATCTCGTGATGCACCATGTTCCCGATCTGCGGGCGTTTCTGGGGACGTTACTAGGGTGTCTAAAGCCAGGCGGGAGGGTCGTCTTGACGGATTTCGAGGACTTTGGGCCCGAGGCGATCAAGTTCCATCCGAAGGCGAAGTTGGAGGGTGTGGAAAGGCATGGGATTCAGAGGGTGTGGATGGAGGGGTTGATGAGAGATGTTGGGTTCCAGGACGTCAAGGTGGAGGTTGGGTGGGGGTTGGAGAAGAAGGTGACTGGTTGGGAGAGCGAGGAGGAGGGCAAGATCATGGTGTTTCCGTTTTTGGTCTGTGAGGGAGTGCGGTGATTGGCAATGGTCTGGACTGGACGATTATCTAAACCCGGGATTGGGTATATCTACACCGGGAACAGGATTCAGTGACATGTGTTCTGTTAGGGCTGAGATGTCAGCTGAAGTGTACATATGTACATAGTACAATTGTTTGAACTTGGAAGGATCATTAAGCATAGATAAATCTGAATGTAAATGGATTCTTGATGGACGATCACACATTGTGCAGTCACTATGCTCTCTGGGCAAATGATCGAAGCTGGGGTAGTTACGCCAGCTCACATGAAGCGCATTCATACATATCTTGGCCATAATAGGATATGACCTACGAATCAAACGAGCAACACTCAATGTGGGTAAGGTGGCTGCTGTGCAGGGTGACATGTCACAATCAACATTGAACACCGAAGATAATTGCAGGCAAACATTGATTAGGTTCAGAATGCCAGAGAAATGAGCACACTGTTCAGGGTGTGTGTTGGGTTGTTTACCCGGCTATTAATTTCTTACTTCGGCTTACGTGTGTAGGGCATGGTCCATGATTGCCCGGTCCAGGTTGAAGAATCGAGTTGGAAATGTGTCGTTGGACCCTTGATGACGTATCTGATCAGCCATCCTAAAAGAGACAAACTATATGCCACTAAGCGAGACCATTTGCATGTCAGATTGTGCAACCGGATTGCTCGCCGACGATCCGCAAGACTTTCATCTCATCTTCGATCTTCAGCGTTTGCCTTCGAAGGCATCTTCCACCAACCCAATCCACGGGCAATGCCACGCAACCGGCTGACAACCACAATGAGCCATGTGCCACGATCGAACAATGGGACAGGCCAAAGACAAGCCCCAGTAGCCCCAACTTCAGCGGTCGTGGCAGACGCGGTGTGGACGCCTCCCTAAGACACTACTGCCGGGCTATTGGCGTCGATGCGAGGATCGACACTGCATTAAGCCTTGCCATACATCGGCAACGAGCCTAGAACCGGTTGACTAGTTCAGCCTCCCATGGGGTTCTCAGCCGGGATATCTTTAAGGTCCGGTCGGTCCTATACAGACCCGTCTGACCTTCATACTGTCCACCCTAGTAAAGCATCGGTCAACATGTCGCACTCAAGCGACTGTGAATGCCCTGCACAGCGAGAGCTCATCCTCTGCTTCGACGGAACAGGGAATACGTTTCGGGCTGATGGATCGGAGAGCAACATCCTCAAGATCTTTCGTATGCTGGACCGAAAGAAGGAAAATCGATGTAGGTTTGAGCTCCGACCGTGCACTTGATGGACCATGCTGACGCCATCGACTTAGTTTGTTACTACCAGCGTAAGCTCACTCCACCGACTTTCGTCATTGAGCACCAACAGCTAAAGACCCTCTCCAGCCGGTATAGGAAAAGAAACCACTCCCGGAACGTTCGCCAACGCCGCCCTTCGTCCATTCAACAACCTTCCCACGCACACGATTTTCGAGCAAGCCTTCGCCTCGTCTTTCGACGAACATGTCTTCAGCGGGTACAAATTCCTCGCACGTCGATGGAAGCCTGGCGCGAAGATCTACCTCTTCGGCTTCTCTCGCGGGGCATACACGGCACGGTTCCTCAACGAGATGCTTGATTTTGTAGGTCTTTTATCCGCCGACAACGAGGAGCTGATCCCCTTTGTCTGGCAAGCCTTCACATCCTGGAAGTTTGCGCCGCCCGGAAAGGAGCGCGACGACGCCGAGGCCAGTCTGCGAATCAGTCGTGACACGCTCTGTCGGTCGATCGGCTGGGTGGATTTTCTCGGTCTCTTTGACACTGTTAGCAGCGTCGCCAGTATTAATTGGGACTTCGACACGTCAAACCCCATTCAGCCCAACCCGAGGACAATGCGTCACGCTGTGAGTATCGACGAGCGCCGCATTAAGTTCCAGCCCGTGCTCTTCCAGGATGCGCGCCACCGGCGCGGCGAGACGAGGCTCCCTCGCGTGAGTACCTGGGCAGCGCGGTCAAACTCTGATCTGATGAGCCAGGCGCCCTTCACGTTGAATCCGGACTTCGAGGAGGTGTATTTTTCCGGCGATCACAGCGACGTCGGGGGCGGATGGGCTGCAGACAAGTGGCCCGTCAGTCAGATTCCGCTCATGTGGATGGTCCAGGAGGCGTCGCTGGCCGGCCTCACGTTTGAACACCGTCAAATGACGCAGATGGGATGCTTCGATCCGCACACCGAGGAGTATGATGCTGACATTGTACGGAGGGCGGCGAGTGCTGAGCTCCACGACTCGCTGCATTACACCGATCCCGGCAAGACGCTGGAGACGATGTTTTGGCGCGTCCTGGAGTGTTTCCCCTTCAAGAGGCCCAAGGTCTCGCCCGACGGTTCCGTACAGGATAGTCGATGGCATGCGCGAGGGCAGCGACGCCCGTTGCCGGAGAACGCGAAGATCCACGGTAGCGTGCTCTATCGCTTGAAACACGATCCTGAGTATCGGCCGTACAATCTGGGACTCGGCAACAGGGGCGTCGGCGACGACGGACGTGTGGATATTGGTGAGTGGCAGCGCGTGTCACATCAAGGCCTGTGCGAGTATTACATTCGCATCTTTGAGGGGAGAGACACGACAGATGAGAATCGGGAGCGTGAGCGAGAAAGACGGCAAACGGCGGACGAGAGACAGCAAGAGGAGGAACAAATTCGCGAGATCAATCGGGGGAGATTGAGGCATGAACAGACTGTATAAAGGGGTTGTTGGAGGACAACTATCTCTTGTCATATCATATTGTATACGGAGTACTATAATGTTAATCAACGGTGTTTCTGAAGGGGTTTCGGACCGACAGCATGATCGTCATTCTCATTCGCCACCACCAAACTAGTACTTATCACTCGGCGCTGACCATTATTAATTCAATTGCAGCGTAATCAAAAGAGGCAGAACTCGATAGAAGGGACCAACTCGAAGCCACTACGATTGTGGGACGTCTTCGTCTGTGGGGAGAACGCCCGGGGTAGCCGAGGGAAATCCGGGGGAAATGAAGAAGGCGAAGAAGGATGACGAGGAATTTGAGGAGACAATGGCATCAACCGACGATCCTGCGATCCTTCACCAATGAGTTCGCTCAGATCGCCTCGGGATATCCGACTGCAGCCGCCGGGACTTCCAGCTCTCCTCATTCTTGCGATCGGAGTCATCGGACTCACGATTGGCCTGTGGGGAAGATCGTCAACGCTTAAGTTAAGTACGTGGCGTCTGGCTCGTCCGCCGTCTTCCACCGCACCCGCGCATCATGGACGATTCCAAGGCCTCCTCCTCGCATATCGATCGCGCGGCGGAGGAAATGGGTGCAATCCCCTCGGATGGCAAAGAATACCAAGAAATTGACCTAAATGATCCCCAGGTAAGGGTTTTCAGCGCGCAGTAACCCGCTTTTAGGCACTTCGCCTCAGACTGACGGCTTCCAGAACTGGTCCACGACAGGACGACTGACGACCTACCTCACCATCTGCTCCTTTACCTTCCTCGCCAATGTTAATTCCAGCAACTTCACCGTCGCCACGCAGGCCGTGGTCCGGGAGTTCCAAGTCTCGCAAACCCAGGCGGGCGAACTCGTCTGCTTCAACGTCTTTTTGTTCGGTCTGGGAAACATCTTCTGGGTGCCGTTGATGCGGGTGATCGGCAAGCGACCGGTCTATCTCATCTCCATGCTGGCTTTGAGCATGATGAACGTCTGGTCGAGTCAAGCCTCCAGCTACGGCGAACTACTCGCCTCGCGTATCCTGTCGGGCTTCGTCGCCTCCGCCGCAGACGCAACGGTGCCTGCGGTGGTCTCCGATATGGTGGCACCGCACGAGCGTGGCCATTACCTGATGATCTTCCACTTGGCGATGACGTCCGGGCTGTTCGTCGGACCGCTGATCAATGCATACCTCGTGCAGGAGCAAGACTGGCGCTGGATGTGTTATTTCGTCGCGATCGCCGTGGGAGTCGTCTTTGTCATCGCTATTTTCACCGTCCGCGAGACCTCATATAACAAGCGACAAGCGTCGAATTCCAAACGGACTTGGTGGCAATGGATGTCGGTGACGCGAGGATACAACCCCGAGGCTTCCTTCGGTCGCACTCTGCTGGACATCATCTGTAGCGCGGCGTATCCACAGTTGATATGGGCGGCTTTCTCTATCGGCATCTGTGCGGGCTGGTAAGATCGATCTTCGGTCGGCTCTAGTCAGTGTTCGGTTAATCTAATGTTCATTTAGGAATATCGTCGTTCAGTTGACAGCATCGCGGATCTTCACGGCAGCCCCGTACAACTGGCCTGCCGGCAGTCTGGGTCTTTTATCACTCTCCGGTTTCATCGGATCCGTCCTGGCTTTCTACCTGGGTGGTCGACTCATCGATGTCATCTCCACTCGGTATACGAAACGGCGCCATGGCCAGCGTCTTCCGGAGTATCGACTGCCTGCCATCATAATCCCCGCTACCATCGGACCAGCGGGTCTCCTCATCTTCGGGTTATGCATCGCCAACCAGGTCCATTGGATGGGATCTGCCGTCGGATACGCCATGCAGGCGTTCGGTGTGGCTGCTATTTCCAATGTTGCGGTGACATATTCGTTGGACTGTTACAAGCCGGTAAGTTTTCCGTAGAGTAGACAACATGTGGCTATCTAACCCGTTGCATAGGTCACCGGTGAAGCGCTGGTCATTATCTTCGTTATTCGCAACACCATCGGGATGCTGCTGTCGCTGTACGCTGCCGACTGGATCACTCGTCAAGGCCCGGCGGCCGTCTTTGGCGAGATGACTGCTATCCAAGTTGCTAGTATGCTACTCGCAATTCCGCTATTTTTCTGGGGAGTGAGGTTGAGGAAAGTAACGTCGACGTATGGGCCCATGAAGCGGTTTCAGAGCCCGGATAGTACGCAAGTTGTCTCGGTGGCATTGTGACATGGCCGTAGAGGTTGGCAGGTCCTTCCAACTCTTTATTCGACTTATGATAATGTGATGAAAGCTGTTCTGACGCTGCTGTCGAAGGATACCTTTCCTTCTTTGTGAAATTATCATGTAAATGTGTAACTGCTGCAAATTAGTTCCCGCTTCAGATGCGCAACAGGTTTAGTATTCAAGGACACAAGAGGCCAAAATGCCCACAGAAGCTATGCAATAGTTCCATCCTGTGATTTCAATGGTTGGACTTTGAAGAATCCATGATCATTCAATCTATCCCTTGATCCTCGGTCTAAAAATTTTGGCCACAGAGGAAATGTCTGGATGAAACCATAGCCATGCGTATTGGGCACTCGAACTGATTTTGTCCACATCTCTGAGAAGCGCGATTAAATGTTTGTGTGATTGTCTATCCAAGGGTCAAACCGCACCCATGGCCATTGCGTATTCAGAAAATACCAGGCAAATCTCTGGGTCAGGTTGCAGGAAGGTATCAATGAATTTGATGCGCCACTCATCCTTGTATGAGCACGTGTACAAAAGTTTGCAATATTCCCAATAATCTGGGTACCACGCTGACTGCTGCCAATCCACGAGGGCAACTCGAAGTGGGTTGAAAGAGGAAACAATTATATTTCCCCGGCGTAGGTCTGCGTGGGTAAACGTTATATCTCTGTTGTCTGGCAACAAGCACCGGTTGGGATCCTTGTATCGGTGATTGAATCGCAATTGGTGCAGTAAAGAAAACCAGTCATTGAATGCCTCGATACTGGGAAAGGGACCCCCCTTCGGCTGATCTATAAAGACGTAATTTGAGAGATTTTGCCGACTGATTGATCCTGTATACGATGTTACTTAAGGATAGGGAGGTTTTGTCCTATCTCGCCATACCAACAAACCGGTCTGCAGGGTCTTGCCTGGGCTGGCGCAGAGTATCCAGGACCCCACGCAATTTATCACAGATTTCCTGTTTTTGACCATCGGTAAGAGAGTCGTAGCAATCATGGATCGTTGGCCCTCGGATCAGCTCCATGTATATGAACCCAAAGCCCTGGTCATCGATTCGCCAACCGAAGACCTCGGGCACCGGAACTTTCTCGTGGAATACATGTCGAATCATCCAGAGATTCAGAGCTTTCACGGCGGTTATAGAGGGCCCGAACTTGACAATCAGATCAAGATCCTCGATGATCACCGGTTTTGGCTGGGCGGATTTATCATTCTTTGATAGAGATCTTATCTCATGCGGCGATGGCAGTCGACGACCGGGGATGGCAGTGAAGAAAGAGGTGTCCAGGAAGTCCACCTCCTTTTTGGTTGCATCGGGCAGATCGAGGGATATTCTTCGGCCATTCCATCTGTATGCGATCATGTTGAAGGGGGGCGTGATAAAGTCAAGAAAACAAGATACTTCTGGTCTCCGAGGGGGAGGTCACCTGACAGCATCATGCCACCGGCCTTAGGCATCTCTCCCTCTCTTGTTCTTCTTTTCTTACAATCAACAATCAGCAATCAACTCTCTCCCGACCGGCCATCGACAACGCCCTGCGATCTCACTCTCGGTCGATCATCACTCCATATCGGCAAATTCAAATACAGACCACGGAGTATTTCTCTATCTGCCTACCAAGGATCCACAAAACACGGCAAAGATCAAATGCTTCGTCGTCGCCTCGCCGTCCCACGGAACGAACACTCGCACCAGGTGGGCCCTGGACCTCAATCATGGGTTTCCCCAATTCTTTTGCAGCTCGCGGTTTCAACGATTGCGACGATTCGCGACCGTCGAAAGTTTATTGAATTGCGCCTTCTCTGTCATGTTGGCATGTGAGCATCTGTCGGTCGCAATCCAGCCCGGGTTCGAATGTCTAGACTACAACGCAGTCAATGTAAAAATTCGTTTATCCAGAGGATGCGGTTTGTCTTGCTGTTTGTCTCTATGATATTTTCAACCGAGAGAACTCCGAGGCATCCGTGCACCTTCGGCCATTCGACTGATCGCTCTAGCGCTCGCTAGTCGCTCCGAAATCGACGCCGCGCCAAACTTCTGAGCACAGAGACCGGCTCAATACCTGGGCAGGCAGGCCACTTGCCGGTTTGGCCCAATAGAATGGCCCGTTAAAAATGGCTTCTTGATCCGTTCCTCCAATGGTTCCAGCTTGGGTGGCCATGCGACATGCTGGGCGCAAGGCCTGGCGTCTCTCCAGCTCGGTCCCTCACCACGCGCCTTTGCGATCCTTCTCGATTAGATCACCGATAGATCTGCAACCTTGTGCAGTCTAGTCTTGAGCAAAATGTCGCCGCAAATTGAATTCAACCCTTGTCCAGATCACGGAGTATGGACAGGTTGGCTATTTGAACATTACTCCGCCAGGGGGTTCTGTTAAAGATGGGATAGCACTTAGCAGAGTTTCACGTCGGCAACTGTTCCCCGACCCAAGTGATCGCAAATTTTGGTTCGGGCTCTGGTAGTCTCACCTAGGGCTTTCCTCTTTAGATGAAAGTTAATTTCGCAGGGAAAGACAAGGGAAAAGTTTTCACCGAGCGTATCCTTGCCCAATGGTGGGTGAGATCTAATGACGATGGATTGGAGCTGGCAAATACAAATCAGCCGGAGAACTTGCTTTCCTCCACTGTGCATGGCAGATGCCAGGCTATCCACGGACTACGGAATAGTCATTACATGTGCGAGTCTTCTCCACTCCTCATCATAATAGGAAATACGTCTACGCCTACCTTGATAAATTCGGCCTCGCCGCCGCTGGAGGTCGTCTCGGTCCCGTCGGCGTCCCCGGCTCGATCCTCGCCGGCGGCGTCAACTTCTACGGTAATCAGGTTGGTTTCGCGTGCGACACAGTGGTCAACTACGTGGTGGTCCTGGCGGACGGTACCGTGGCGCAGGCGAACAAGACGTCGAACCCGGATCTGTTCTGGGCTTTGAAGGGCGGCAGCAGCAACTTCGGTATCGTGACGCGGCTCGATATGGAGACGATCCGATCCCCGAAGAACTAGACGAGTGCGCATACCGTCGAGGCGAAGTATGTGGATCAATTCCTGGCTGTATGTTTTTCTTCTTGCCCGAGATGGTAGACACGACGTGATGAGTTAACGGAATCCCTAGGCTGCTGCTACCTATGCGGCCAACATCTCCGACCCCAAGACGCATATCGTGCCTGCGCTCGTCCCCGGCGAGACCTTGATGGCTTCGGTTATCCTGTTCTATGACAGCGAGGAGGTCCGTTATCCAGACATCTTCAAGCCCTTCACGGATATCCCGTCGATCAACAGCACTGTGGGCTTTAAGACCTTGAGCGAGTTTGCAGCTGAGACGGGCGAAATGGTTGTGCCTCACATCAAGTACGTTTTCGCCTTATTTCTCTCTGTCCCCAAAAACAGAGTACTCACAATCAACCAGCGACGTCCTCGTCGCCGCCACCGACTACAAGTCCCTCCTCGAGGGTATCACCATCATCAACAGCACCTTCTTCAACGAGCTGCCCAAGCTCTTAGCTCAGGTCCCCACGGCCAACATTTCCACCATCCAGCTGGACTGGCACCCCATCGGCGCCGACTGGATGCGCGCGTCCGAATCCCGCGGCGGAAACGCCCTCGGTCTTGACCCCTCAAAGATCTACCTCTGCTACGCCGAAGTCGTCGAGTGGATCGGTTCCGTGTACGATGATATCGTGACCGAGTGGGTCCAGGATACAACGTTTGCGATTAACAACGCAACCATGAAGGCGGGCCTATATGATCCGTTCAACTACATGGGTGATTCCGCGGGGTTCCAGAATATCTTCGAAGGGTACGGAGAGGAGAACCATGCCAAATTGCAGGAGATTGCCACGCGGTACGATTCTGAGGGCGTGTTCCAGCGGTTGATGCCCGGTGGGTTCAAGGTTAAAACTTGCAAAAACAAGCGATACGATGATACAATTTACACAGATATAGACAGTTGATAATGAGCTTGCTTGATTCATCATTGAATGACTGGTTCGCGTCCAGCGCTATCTTGACCCAGAGTTTCCATCCATCCATAAGTACACATATCCATATCCATATTCAAAAAGAATGACTGATTCTTCCCACATGTCTTCGAAACCGAGACAGACAAGAGAGCGAACATCCCTCAATTTGCTCCATTCAGAGCACAAAGGAACGAAAGAGCTTAAGAAGAAACACCAGCAGCCTGCACGAGGAACTGCGCCGCCTCCTTAGCCTTACCGCCATAGGTCAAGTGCGCCATGACGTTGAATCCGTTCTCGCAGACGGGGTCGCCGGAAGCACAGAACTCCTTGGTCTTGGACTTGTCCAGCTTGCCGACGGCCTGGGCCTTGAATGGGTCGCCGAAGAGCACGGCTCCGGAGATCTGTCCGGCACTGAGCTTGCTGGCCGCGTTGTGAACCACCATCGCACCTTGCGAGTATCCGCCAAGCACCACCTTCGTCTTGGGGCACTGCTTCAAAGCCTGTTGCACCAGGGAGGCCATTTTGGGGCCGCCGGCCGCGCCGAGCATCGCGTTGCCCTATTTATGTCTCATGTTAGCATCGAATAGACCTTCCTGAACCAAGTGGAACGAGTAATAAGGGGAAGGAGGAAGACCAACTTCAGCAGAAGCGGGATAATCGACACCCTGGACGGCGACCTTATTACCGGTCAAGGAGTTCAGGTTCTGCGCAACGGGGGGTCCGACAACAGAGCCCATGTTGCCCATCTCGGTGGTTCCGCGGGCAAAGATGAAGGTGAGCTCCTTGCAGCCCTTGTTGTTCGCGACATCGTTCTCCGTGATCGAGCCTAATCCTGCGCGTTTAGTCGACTCGACTATCGCTCTTTTTGTGGCCTCGTCGGACCGAGAGAACAGCGACGAACCTCCACTTCCGCCGCCCAGAAGGCTGCCGATGTCCGGGAGCCCGCCACTAGAGCCGGCGCTAGAGCCAGAGCCAGAGCTGGAGTCGGTGCTGCTGGCGCTGGCGCTAGAGTCGGTGCTCGAGGAGTCCGACGAGTCCGACGAAGAGCTCGAGCCGCCGCCGAGAAGGCTGCTGAGATCCGGCAGGCCTCCGCTGCTGCTGCCGCTGCTACCGCCGCTGAGAAGGTTGCTGAGGCCTCCGCCGCTGCTGCTACCGCTGCTACCACCGCTGAGGAGGCTTCCGAGACCTCCGCCGCCGGAGGGATGGGGGATTAGCGAGGCGAGAGAGGCCAGGCCGCCGCCGCTGGACGAGCCGGAACCTCCCAGGCCGGGCAGTTGACGCGATTCGACGGTCTTGGTAGGCGCTGCCAGAGCGGCGGTGATGATACTGAGAATGACAGCGGTCTTCATCTTGGGAGATGCGGGAAGATCTATATGGTTGTATCAAAAACAAAAGTGAGAAGAAAGCGAAAAACGAAAGGCTAGAGCACAGCTCTATGGACGGATGGTATGAATGGACGAATGGAACGAGCGAGGCTGGTTGGGAGAGATTGAGCCGTGCAGACTCGGGGATTTTATACTTCTGGCCGGCGACTCAAAATCAGATCCGGATAAGGTTTTTTTTTTTTTTTTTTTCTTAGTGATGGGCTAGTCGGAGGGCCGACGAGGATCGGGATGCTGGTTGAAACAGTGGAGTCGTTTCACTGCTTGCCCGACGCCGAGGTCGTTTTGCGGTGGTGATGTCGGCAGTTCGCGAGGGCTTGTATACTTGGAACATGGCTCTATTGCTATGAGTATGTGTACAGGGAGTAACGGTTCTGCTAGTTTTGTTCAATAATACGCCATTCTTTGGGCATGAGATAGCTCATATCCACTCGACCGGCTCCCTCCGGATACATGTCAATATCGACAGTCAACAGTCAACAGTCAACAGTCAACACTCGAGAGCTAGATTCACCACGATCACCGGAACATTCGGGGGACCATGCGCACTACAATTGGATTCAGTCGCTCAGTCCACTGAGGCGGACAAGGAAAAGTCAGAATCCATCTCGCGACACGGATGCCGTCACTGTTTCAGCGTGAGACCGCTGCCCGTTGGGTCTTGGGGGATGCGAGAATGTGATCGGTCGATCCTGGCCTGTGCCTGTACCTGTGCCTGGATCAAAATAGCAGTTTCAGGTTTCAAATAGACAAGGTAACTAGGGCTGGGGATGGTATCGCCGAAATTGATTAATGGTTTGCCCAAAATTGCGTCGCCCTAAACTGTATGTGGTAATGGTCCCTGTCGATCAGTTTTCCCGAAATCCTCCCGGTTGGTCGCTTTCGACGGCTTGGGAGTTCGTTCCTAGGCTTTTTTTTTTTTTTTTTTTATATATATTTTTTTTTTACTAGAAGTCAGGGAGTGAAAGGATGCTCTAGCATCTAGGGGGGGAGGCAGTCAGTACTTTTGATCTCGTGTGTTTGTGCGGTCTGTCTGCTCGAATTCGCACTAAAATGGGCAGAGGATCGGACTGTCCGCCATGAGGCATTTTGGACGCTTCTGGACTTTTGTGATATCATACTTGGCCGCAGTTAAGGCGGCTGTGACCTCTCTAGGGCC
Source organism: Aspergillus affinis (assembly GCF_023601865.1). Classification (NCBI taxonomy): domain Eukaryota; kingdom Fungi; phylum Ascomycota; class Eurotiomycetes; order Eurotiales; family Aspergillaceae; genus Aspergillus; species Aspergillus affinis. The sequence continues at coordinate 81,757 of NW_026515823.1, forward strand.
CATTTGACTTCGACCATCCGCAGCCCGGCGTGATGTTTTCTGTCTGATTGAGATGAAGGTGCTACGGCTTCAAAGTTTTCGGACATGGAGAGAGTGGATCCAGTCTCGGTATTCACTGGATATGGTCAGGTACCGTGGTGCTTGACATCAAACCGGATGCCTCTCCTGTCAGTAATGAGCTAGGACTTTTTCTCGGTTGAGTGTCAAGGTCTTAGATGTAGACTTCCTGCCCGAGGAGACAATCCACCACGCGACGTTCTAGCCTTCCCTACAGCAATTGGTCTAGAATACACAAGCATCTTTGCTCATTTCTAGGGCACCATACGATCTAATGGTCCAGGCCTTGTCGGCGAGGTGGAGGCCGATGCTGGACGTCGTGTATCCCAGTCAGAGTACGCCTCCCTGCAGTGCCAAGTGAAATGAAGGGGAAAAGATGTGGAAAGATGAAAGATGAAGAACGATGGAACACAAATCTTCTTCTCCGAGCGACAGTGAGCACTTTCTAAAAACGCTGTTGTCAACAATAGCAACAATAGTGACCAGGTCATGTGCCTTCCAAAGCCCTTACTCCAACAGTAACCCAGACGATCAACAGACGTCCCGGGAAGCACAATCACATCACAAACATACAGCCTCCCTCGCACTCCGCCTTTGATTACGAAACAAAATCTTCTCATAAGTTTTCATTGGGTTAGCTTCAAGTGGCCAACAAGATCCAGGATAACCGACTATCTAAGATGCACGGTCATCCCAGGAGCCGAGTACACTTCAAATGCCGAAGAATGATAATCTCCGAGGTACGGTGATGTAGGGATAACATGACTCGTACAACGTCGTGGATTCTAGAATCGTTCTCGAACCGTTGTAGACGAAACACAGCCCCAGTCAGATCTAAGTCCGACGTCTCAACCGTTTTTCGGACACCAACGGGCAACCTTATCTTAGATGAGATGGCCCGTGTGACCCGAACGATGTTGAATGGATTGTTTCATTCGGCCCAAATACCCTTCAACCCAACCCTTTTCGTTCTCGTCAATGTCGAATTGAAGAGGCAGGTTATAAAGTTGGTACCAATAAGACAGCAGCACATGCTGCTTGACAAGCACCGAAAGCTGAATTGCACCCTAGAATAGAAGCCGGCGCTGTGGCTGCCAAGGTTGCACCCCATGGCAATCCTGCAGCCTTATAGCAGGCCATCACAAGTCCGGAGCAACCTGCCTGACATATTCCGTATGCTACCGGTCTGGCGGAGGCACTAGACGTCAGAAATAAGGCTAGACCAATACCTTGTGCGGATAGTCTCATATCGAAGTCCCTATTTTTCTTTGGGTATAGTTCTATCAGCAATCGTGATGGGGTCCAAGCGATAAGCCTAATAAAATTGGGGGGGGGGGGGGGGGGGGTTGAAGGTATTGCAACTCGCTGTTCGTGCGTGCTCCAAAAAAGCTGGAAAATGAAACATAATGTGAGCTCAGGACTGCACTTGGGCTCTTTATTCTGCCCTGAAAAGAGAAAACGCGATGAAGTAGTACTGATGTATCACGGACTTGAATTCCCATGCAATCTTAAGTTCTGTATAGCCTTGGTAGACATGGGCTAGAACACTCATCGGACTCCGAGAATCGCATGATGGACTTTATGACGTGTGTACCGGAACTCCTCCTCCAAGGACTCTGACAACCTTTCCCGAACCTAGTGTTAACGGATAGACCTCCAGGGGCTTTTTGTCCATGAAAAGAGTTCAAGATAGTCATCTTCTAGAGTTCTTCGCTAAGGCCAAGTCTCTTTATCAAAAAGTAATCAACCACTGTGGTCTATCAAGACCGAGATCGAGGAAAATAGGACTCTGTTACCTGTACTCCAAATTTTAGATTTCCAAACGAACTCGAAGAAACGGCACTCCTATTATTCAAATACTCTCCTCAAATCAGAAGACCACACCTTCGTCTCTGCCGTTGTCATCGGTCGAGTTTTCCGTACATCATCGCCGTTCGGAACCGAAACGTTGAGCTCAGCACAAGTATGCGAGCTTATGGGCTTTGAGTCAACTGAATTTTCTGTCTGCACTACATTGTAATATCCCATTGTGAACCGAATTGAACAATGCCGGGGGTTCTGAAATAAAGAGTACAGTCTAGATCATTCTCGGGCGAAAAGCTCCGTGGATTGTCGTTCATCGAATCAAGTTGAGGGTGTGCACGAAACCCGGCGAGTCCGCCGGAAGCAAAGAAAGTTTAGCCCTGCACCGTGGCTGAGAGAAACCAAGCTTTTAATTTTTCAGCAGTTAATCCCGCAGACTGGTGCCCTTCCATATTATGTTCAGCAGATATTCTAAAACTTCGGGGCATAGAAAGGCCATTCTTCAAGGATGTCCTGCTGACAGTAGGGGGTATTATTACGCATGGAGTAAATATAAGAGTGCAAGGGGTCCAAGATTAGATTGCAGAAAAGAGGCGCCGTGCTTTGCTTTTGAGTTTTGTGTCGGCATGGATAATGCAGGCGCATCAAATGTAAGGACTGTTATTCTTCATGGCTATATAGATGGGCTTGACTTAACAGGATCATAAGGAAGATGAGTATCAAGAAAAGGTAGGCCTTCCTGTGTATCACATACGCAGAAAGGCAGGTAAACAGCATAATAAGTTGAATCTACCTTAAAAATAATAATAAAAAAACACAAACATGGATAACGTCGCTCAAGGGCAATCCAGCAAGCAGGACATACATACTGAACCAATCCAAGCCTCTAATATTATATATCGCCGAAACACTACGCATCTCGCTTAAAAGCCTTTTCGGTATACTTTACTAATTATTCCATAGACTATCTTACATTTTATAACTATGAACCAGATAGGCAACTGAGCCACGAGGGACATCTCCCTTACATAAAAAGCAAAATAGCTTACTAGATAGTTCAAACAATCGAAATGGGAGGTCATATTAATAGCTTCAATTCAATGGCTTGCTAGTTGGGCAATAGTAGCCTTCAATCGTCTGGACTTGTATAGATCCGTTACCGTAGCATAAATAAAAAGGAATAACTCTAGCATGGCGGCTTAACCGATCAATTATTGATAGTAATTCACTATATCAAAGGGTAGAACAGGTAGAATCGGCAGCCACTTTAAATAATTTCATGAATGAAAAATCGTTCTTTTCGTGATGAACAGGAGGATTTGAATAGTATTGGGTTTGTATAGCCTCGAGACCACTCAAAAAAGGAGGGGAGTAAACACCTCGGTAGCCGTAGACTTCTCTATCATAATCAGTAAGCAAAGGAAATACAACGCTATCCATCCGAGTCACAGAAATGAGTCCAATCAAATGGGATGTCATGTGGATAACTAGAGTGAAGGTAGTAGAAGCCTTCCTAGGTATTACATACATTGGAAATAGTTAAGCAAATGCCCACATACTTGGCATAATACACCTCAACCCTTCAAAAATCCCTAGAATACCGAACGTTCTCACTGTAAATGAATCTGAATACATGTTCATACGCCACCCGCCAACACAAGAGCATTTAGGAATTTTTCGGAATCAATTATTCAGTGGCTTATAATCCAGCCCTATCAGAGGCCTGATCCAGCGGCGTTCAAGCCACAAAATGACCGATCGGCGGTGAGACGTGTAGTGAATGGCTTTGTCGGGTTGTTGTCCTCCGTTCAAAGTCAGACTGAGAGTATAGTTACTCCGGAGCGCAGAAAGACAAATCCCTGGCTTGTTGGGCCTCAGATATCGACAGGGTTCTCTCGCACCAGGGCCACTTCACTGTTGTTGTTGATAGGACGGAGCACGTCCGAATCAGCGACCAGCAATAACTAATCGGTTAGTAATTTGGCAACCCTTGCAGGTGGCAGCCAATATCGTAACGTGGTTCCCACTGGAGCTGCATCCTTCAAGGGGGACGCGGTCGGTCAGGAATTTCGGCGCATTCTGCGGTTAGACCCGGAGTGGGGAGGGTGGATTTTGACATAAGAGAAAAGGCAGCTCTAGTTATGAAAACTCTGCACTGTACTCCGGAAGGCATCGTTTGATCAGACAAGAGAACTGGAACTATTGTGGCTAGTCGTAATAAATTCCAATTGATGGTTTTCGGGATATATATCGTGTGAAGAAGTAAAATAAAATTAACATAGATATAAGACAGTAGAATAGCCAATTTCTATAATCAACAGAAGAGTTATATCTATCTACTAAACAAGCGGCGGTGGGCCAAAAAGCAAAGGGGTATGTATGGCGGTAGTTAGCCGCACCGTGGTCACCAAAAAAAAGAAAAGAAAAGAAAAAAAAAAAAGTTCTTTCAACGTAAGGCAGCAGAGTCTGTGTCATCAATTTCTTGAGCTTGAAATCAAGTTCCCAAGAAATTCGCATCTGCTCCCGTTTGCTTCGTTTTCTGTAAAACTCTTAGCGCTTCTCCTCAACCTCCTGGAGGTCCTGGCCGCTGCCGCTGCCGCTGCTGAGACCAAGCTCGGCCTTCTCGGTGGTGTGACCGTGGTGGTCGCTGTTGTCCAGGCCGAGTTCACGAGACTGCTGGGCGATCTCCTCGAAGGTGAGCTTAGGCATATCGCTGGCAATTCTATGGGCGCGCTTGCCCTCGATGTGGGCACGGGCGTAGATGATATCGATCTCCTCGAGCTCACGACCGGCCGTCTCGACCAAGAAGTACCAACTGAAGGGCACGGCGCTGAAGTTGATGAGGGCGAAGAAGAGGTAGACACCCCAGGGACTGGTGGCGGCGAAGAGGGGAGTGAACATGACGACGGCGAAGTTGCAGACCCAGTTGGTGCAGGTGGAGGCGGCGCAGGCAGCGGTACGGGTACGCAGGGGGTTGATCTCGGGGGGGTAGATCCAGGGGAGCGGCAGCAAGGTGAAGGCGAAGAAGACGATGAACAGGAAGATACCGACGATGGCACCCTTGGAGTTCTCGGTGGTCTCCTTGATCAAACAGGCGAAGGTGATGACGAACGAGAGACCCTGGCCCATGTAACCGATCAGGTACAGGTTGCGACGACCGACACGCTCAATCATAAAGAACGAGGGGATGGTGGCAATAGCGTAGACGGTAGCGAAAACACCACCCATAATCAAGGCCAGACGATGCGCCAGGCCGAGGTTGTCCTCGAACAGCAGGGTAGAGTAGTAGATGGCAGCGTTGCAACCGGTGAACTGCTGGAAGAACTGGCCGGAGCAACCGAGGATCATGCGCTGGAATTCCTGGGTCTTGCCGCCGGTGAAAAGAGCGCTCCAGCCGGCCTCGCTGGCCTTGGAGGACTCGACGTCAGCCTTCATGAAGTTGAAATCGTGCAGGACATCCTCCGCGTCGGGCGAGGAGCCCTTGAGCTTGGCGATGACCTCGCAGGCCTCCTTGTCGAAGCCGCGCATCACCATCCAGCGAGGGGACTCGGGGAACATGGTGGCACCGATGAGGACGAAGATGGCGAAGAGGATCTGCAGGGCGACGGGGAATCGCCACTGCACGTCTTGGTCGACGTAGGAGAGACCGAAGACGACCCAGTAGGCGACGAAGGTGCCGACGGCGATGACGGCACCCTCGAAGCAGACGAGGAAACCACGGTTGTGGGCGCTGGAGCACTCGGACTGCCAGACGGGGATGGTAGCGGTGTTCAGGCCGTTACCAACACCGGAGGTGACACGACCGATGACGAACTGACCCAGACCCCAGTGGTCACCGAAGGAGACGGCGGAAATGAGGGCACCGAGGATCAGGATAGCGGCACCCATCATGATGAGACGAGTACGACCGATCTTGTCACCGAAGAACATGGAGAAGAGGGCGCCGAGGAAACATCCGATCTCGTAACAGGCGGTGACGGCACCACGGAGCACGTTGATATGTCGGTTCTCCGCATCGGTCGGGTTGTCGGGCATGGCCAGGACGGGGAAGGACTTGACGAATTCCGTACCAGCGATGATACCAGACATCATACCCTGGTTGTAACCGAAGAGAGAGAAACCCATAACGGCGGTGAGGGTGATGGCCATCCGGAGCGACCGCCCCGAAAAGCCAGAGGTCATAGTCCACATATTGCCGGTTGAGGTATATGCAGACGATGAGAGAAGAGGGAAATGTCAACCGGAGTACGGAGAGAAAAGAAGTAAGATCCTCGATCGAGAATGGAGACGACGGGGCTCTTATATGCCTTGCGATGACCGTCGACGGACAGAGAGAAACGGGCGACTTGCCTTCGGGGAAAAAAAGTGAAAAAAATAAAATGAATTAAAATGAGATAAAAAAAATTAAAATTAAAATCCATCCCACCTAGAATCCAAAACGGCAAACCCCAGTGAACCCCAGGGCAGCCGATGTAATTGGCAGAAATCTCCGCAACCCCGGGTCCAGCAAAGAGTAAGAGGCACTTGGCATGACGTCGATCGGGGGACTTCCTTCGCATGCAGCCTCGGCTGCTTTGCCGCTTCCGGCGCCCTCGGGTTAGCGCCAAGCCCGCAACACGCGAAAACGCCAGGCCGCGGGGGAAGGTCAGCCGACCGAGTGGAGTCGGCGCGGGGGGGCGGGATCGGATACCGCCAAGACTGCTTTGTTAGCCTCGTTGCCGGTCGTGTTTTGGCCTCATCCTCACCCCGAGAAGCCTTTTGGCGTCCCCCAAATGACGGAGTTCACTTCCTGGGAGTCCCCTCTTGGGAGGGGTCCCTCAATGCCCCCATCGGGTCCTTCTCGGCGCCAAACCCTCCATGACATAGACGGCGGTGGTAGCCAAGCCGCTTGTCGGATCTTGTCCAGCTTTGGCCCCAAACTAGCCTATCGACCACAATAAAGCCTCTAACACATGCTCCTGCACCGACACGGGGCTATCGTCTCATCCCGGTTAGTGCCTCACGTAAGTTTCTTGGGCCTCTTGGGATGCCCCCGTCAACGCCAATCAGCGCACGGCTCGGCTGGCTGTTGGTGGTAACGAGTGGCGATTGGACCACTGGAACGCCCCAACCGAGATGAAAACCACCCTTATTAATTCTTAGATGAGGCCATCTACCGGTCCTCACGGTCTTGGCCCGAAAGGGAAAGCCCAAAATCTAAGGAAAGAGGACCGGGGAAAGACCGGCCGGGCTCGGTCAGGCTAGCCGGCGAACAGACGTCGGTTGGTCCTCACCTGACTCCGTCCCCGTGCGGAGAAGTGACCCTGATCATGATGGCATGGATCGGGGGTTGCGACTTGCGACGCACGATGCAGTCAGCCCAGCGATAATTGTTCCGACGGGTGGTGGTCAGAGAGATAACTTGGTAAGACAATGGATCGGCCAGGAAAAAGTCTGCAAATGAGGGCTGCGCGGTCCACGTGCAGCCGAGTCTGCGGCCCGTCCTCAACTGCTGCCTTCGGTCTAGCGCCGTCGCCACTTACCCGTTCGGGAGGGTCACGTGTCGTGCCCTACGTCGTCGCCCATGCCTGAGGGTGCCTGAGTTGCCTGATTGCCTGAGTCTGCGGGAACGGTCTCAATAGCAATAGTTCTATAATCTATACACTACTCCGTACTCCGTACACATTACCCAACAGCTACTACCCGATGGACGAACGGACTACACCGTACGGACCCAACCAGCTTCTCCGTCCTCCGTCCACAGAACCCCTCGGAAAAGAATTCTCGGTCCCCCTGATACGCCTCATCTACCACTTCCCTACGGAGTAATACACTTCCATCGCGCCCCTCTCAACTAAGCATGTCTGCCGAATCTGACCGGCCGGGTGTGCGTTGCGTTTAATCCAGTTCCCCAGTCTGTCGGCATAACGTGATTACTGATTCGTGGGGTTGTTCGACGCTAGGAATCCTAAGCTGCGCCGCCGACGTCTCCCTCCCCCAATCACAGTGACCGTGCGCGCCATAAAAAATGGATCGTCCCTCCTTCCATCGCGGTTGCCTCCAGCTTTGCTTCTCTTACCCTCTCACCCCCATCCTGGGTCCCCCCCTCGTACCGGCCGTTGGTCAGCGTCGGTCGAGGATCTCTTCCCTCTCTCGTCGCACCTCACAGCTGCCAGCGCTCCCTTCCCCCCCTCTTTTCAGTTTTCAGACAGGCAATCTCCAGATTCCAGCATTCCAGAAGTATGTCACTTCCCGTGGGTTACGCCCTCCACGTGGGTGTCCCCTTCGTGTCCACCTACCTGCACCTGCGTGAAACCGCCGGCCTCTCCGTACGAACGCCGGAGCAAGCGATCGCCGCTCTGCAAGGGAGCTGGGCCGCCTGCTACGTCGTCCGTACGGAGGCTACTAGTACGGCCTCGGATGCCCCGTCGTCATCGTCCTTGTTGTCGTCCGCATCCACCGCTCCGAAGCCACCCGACCCCGAGATCGTCGCTATGGGCCGCGTGCTTGGCGACGGCGGCTGGTACTTCGTCGTTGCCGATATGGCTGTCCACCCGCTCCATCAACGGCGCGGGCTCGGGGACGTCATGTTGAAGCATCTCCTGTGGGAAATCACGGCCAGGGCACCTCCGCAGCCGTACGTCTGTCTGTCGGCCGACGCGGCGGGACGCAGGCTATATGCGCGGAACGGGTTCGTGGAGACGGCACCGCAGTCGGTGGGCATGGTCTGGCGGCCGGAATGAAACATGATGCTTGGATTGGATCATTGGAGAGAGGCAGGATGGGAACGGGATCCGTCTCAACTCTATTGAGCTTTGACTACTGGTTGATCGGTATGCAGGCTGTTTCACACGCCACTGTTCGTTGTCAAGGTTTTCTTTCGACTCCACCGTTCCGATTGACTGTGTTGACATGAGATCCTTCCTGTCAGGGTCATGTCCTTCAGCTGTGCAGATCCAATGCTAGCACGGAGAGTTCATCGCTCAACGGGTCACAGTCACACTAAGGCGATGCATTCGAGAGCATTCGAGATCCGTAGACGACGATCCTTTTATTAGACTTTCCGGTGTTCTAGACCGTTACTCGTAGATGTGCAGGATGGTGTACATTTTACTGCCCGACCTGTAACTTTAGTAGAACTGTCTTTCCCTATCCATTAAATAGAAACCAAATTCAATTGCTTTTACCAATTTTCCTCCTGAGCTTCCGGATAATTCTGTCTGTGAGTATGTCTACATGTATTGGGGAGTTGACCCATTATTGTGGGAAATGGCGAGGGCATTCGCGAGTATATATTATATCCTATACTGGGTTATTTTAATTGCACTTGACTTTCCGGCACCAGAATTGAAGCAAAAAAAAAAAAAAGATACTAAGTAATATTCATTATAGTTACAGCTATCTATACACCTACTATATTTGTTCAAGCTAAAAAATGGACAAAAGCTCAAGATCACATGTAATGGTGAAGCCTGAGGTGTCATCTACCGTGTACGAAATAAAGTATGTATGGAGAAATTGCGGGGGGAGACGGGGTGCAGAATGCGCAGTCGGTCTGACCGGACGGACGGAGTTCCCGCACCGCCTGCCTCTTGAGGTAGTCGCTGGGAGGGTCGCGCTACCCTAGCGCTAGCCCATATCCGGACGCTAGGGTTAGGGCAGGACCGGGCAGCTGCTTCCGGCGATGCGGAAGAATAATCATCCCCGGGAACTGCCGGACGCGGACATCCCGAGATGCATTCATCTGAATCATGCCATTCACAGATTCACCAGATTCACCAGATTAACTACCTCAGATTAACTAGATCAAGATGGTTAGACTGAAGTGGATACTACTTACAAATACTCGATGGGATAAACAGACACGGAAACCATCCAAGTCAACTACGGTATCGCTGCATTCCGTGCCAGATAAATCTCCCATGGTTCTCAGTGTCTGTCTCTGGTCGGTTCCTGGTTCCTAGTTCCTCTCGAGTAACTGAGTCGCACTGTAAGGTGCCCCTCTCGCAAGGCGGCACATCCGATAGGCAGGAACAGGGTGTGTCCGAGTTTCTTGGCGGTGGCGTTTTTGTTTGTCGACTGGGTCAGTCTGTATTCTATACATCATAGCCGATGGGGAGTAAACGGTGGTTATTGACCGCCACCAGACTCAACGCTCTTTGATGGATTATATTAAAGGGTTGATCTCCCGTCTTGGTTCATCTTAATTCCCGGCCAGGCAGTAGGCAGACAGGCAGACGGCGAACGAAGTAGGCAGCGAGGTACCTTGCTGATCGGGATCACAGCACCGTACACAGTGTAGGTCGTACGGTCGTCGGTAACGCTCCGCCAAATCCGATTTCCCAGCGAGGGATTGAATCAATAATCATTGAATGCAATTAAACAGAACGATGCATCCACGGTGCGAAATGCCAATTCGATCACCGGTCAAACGGAATCATACTGCATCTGAGCCCGGCCAGAGTCTGTGGGCGCCAAGTGGGCCGCCGCAGTCGATGTGTCTCATGCAGCTGGGGAGCCTTGCCACTCTGCAGTCCTGAGTCTGAGTCTTTGCTTTCAGTTGTGTAGCCCGGACTCCGTAAGTGTTCCTACTAGAGGGGCCAAAGGATGCGACCGAGAGGGTTGGCCTGGCAGGGTCGCAAATGGTCGTGCTGTTGGAAAGGTTACTTGAGGTTAATCAACTTTAATGGCCAGGAACTGCGACTAGTCCTCCAGGGTCCCGATTAAGATTATTATCGCAGTCCACCCATCTCTCTAAGTCTCAATGCTCAACTGAGTCAAATTGAAATGACTGTCACACAAACATCGTCATCTCCGTTCGTCTCATTAAACAGACGGTGGATTCCCAGTTCCCATCAACTGAAAGAAATTTCTCGCTCTCTTTTCGACCCCTCTGTGGCGCTCCAAGTCTGGACAAACCAACACATGCCCAGCCCTGACACGATGAGATGCCCGGCCCTTTAATTCTACGAGCCAAACGCCACGAGCGCCACCGGATTGAGGGCGCTTATGCGGTCCCACGGAGAATTCGGGCATTCTTCCAACCAGCATGGAGTCCTGGTCCTTCAGAGGTAACCCCAGACCCGGGATTCCCACTCACCTGAAACGCGCATCGATTGCTGTTGCTGTGGCACAAAAGGGTTTTCCCATGCGATTGGTAGTTTGGCTCCCATTTATTTTGCCCACGCTCGATTTGCCAAGGGTGACGGATCGTAAATCAGGCCCCCAAATGGGTCGGAATGGACCTGGGCGGACCCTTTTTCGCCCTTGTCTAGGCGCTGGCTCTGAAATCTGAATGATGCAGGGTCAGATGGGGAACGAGGTGTAAGGTAAGACTGTATATATAGCGGGTTGCGGTCCCGGTGGCCATCGCCAGAGCGTTGGAATAGAGTCACACCCTCCTTCCTTGTTTTGTATTCTTTCTGTGTTGCAGGCAGACAGTCCCTCCTTTATTTGCTATTCCGTCTTTCCTTCTTTTATATCTGCTGCGCAGATTCCACTCCTTTTTTGCTACCTTGAATCCTTTTTTTGATCTTTAGAATTCCGTGTCTTCTTGCTTGATTGCATCATGCATCTTCGACTCTCCCACCTGCTGGCCCTGGCGCCCCTCGTGGCCAGCCACACCACCTTCACCAACCTGTACGTTGACGGCGTCAACCAGGGTGACGGTGTCTGCGTGCGTATGAACCCGGATGCGGAGAAATGCACCTATCCCATCGAGCCGCTCAGCAGTAAGGACATGGCCTGCGGTATGTCTCCCTCGATAACTCCCGATACCCTCCCATCTAACCCGGTCTAGGCGTCCACGGCGAAAAGGGCGTCAAGCGCATCTGTCCCGCCGAGGCGACCTCGCTGCTGACCTTCGAATTCCGCGAGTGGACCGACGGCTCGAAGCCCGGCTCCGCCATCGACCCCAGCCACAAGGGCCCCTGCGCCGTGTACATGAAGCACGTCGACGATGCCAGCGCCGATAACAACGCCGCCGGCGACGGCTGGTTCAAGATCTGGGAGATGGGCTACGACGAGTCCGCCGGCAAGTGGTGTACCGAGAAGCTGAACGACAACAAGGGCTTGCTGTCGGCCCATATCCCCGAGGGCCTTAAGGGTGGCTACTATCTCGTGCGTCCCGAGCTGTTGGCCTTGCATGCCTCCCAGGACAGCCCCGCCGATCCCCAGTTCTACACCGGCTGTGCGCAGGTGTTCGTCAAGGGCAGCAAGAACGGCGTGGTGCCCGAGGGCGTCCACATCGGCGAGGGCACCTACGACGTGAGCAACCCGGCGCTGACCTTCAACATCTACGAGTCGCCCATGAAGCTGCCCTACCCGCGCGTGGGCCCGAAGGTGTGGTCCGGCGCCGGCAGCAAGGCTCGTCGCGAGGCGAACACGAAGGTGGTGCAGGACAAGGGCCTCAAGCCCGAGGGATGTATTCTGGTGCGCGACGACTGGTGCGGCTACGAGGTGCCCGCCTATGACAACGAGGATGGCTGCTGGGCGGTAAGCTTTTCTCTTCCACTCGACTGATGAATGCCAGGCTGACGCGGAAATGAAACAGTCCTCGTCCAAGTGCTGGGACCAGTGCAAGGTCTGCTGGGAAACCACGCTGCCGACGGGCGGTGCGTCTTGCCAAATCTGGGAGGACAAGTGCAACGCCCTGGACGACGCTTGCAACGGTGGTGACTTCCACGGACCTCCCAACAAGGGCAAGGATCTGACGCCCACGCCCAAGAAGCCCCTCGGATCGCTCGAACCACTCGGCGAGGGGAGCTCCAAGCGATCGGAGCGCAGCCGCCGTTCGCGTCTGTAAAGCGGGCAGGACTGGTGGTGATCGTGGATGGAGAAGTCCAGAGGCTGCAGGGGTGGGTGGGAGAGGGATGTAAGTAGTGTATGTCCTATGTCGTATAGGCGTAGGAAAATGTAGTAGTGGATGAGGGATCCTCTGGATAAGACCCGTTTATTCAAAAATCCAATCACACCAAATCCCGATATCCAAAATATTTCCCGTGAATCTATGTACAGTACAAGCTCCAAAAATGTCCTGTTCCCCCAAAATGCGTTTTCTATAATACAAGTATCATATCTCATCAAATCATGAAAGGCGTCGCCCCGTCTCGTCCAACTCATCCAGCTCGCGCAGCTCCACGGGGCCCGTTTTCCCAACGTCGGGGGGCTCTCGCTCGGACGGGGGCTTTTCGGGACTGGGTTCTTCGTCCACGGCGTAACGCCAGCGCCCGTCCGCGCCCAGGAACATCCGGAAGCCGTACCGCTTGTCCAACCCGTTGAGATACTCCCGGCGCCGCTGGCTGGACCAGCCGTTGGTGCCACGGAGGTCGTCGCGCATGCGGCTGTTGGCCACCCACGGGATCACCGCCCCGATCGACCGCGGGATGCGCGGCCCCTGGAACCGGCCCCGGCGCGTACCAAACACCACCAGCACGACCAGCGTGTCCAGCGCGATAATCAACAGCGCGATCGCCAAGGACGGCACCGACGGCACCATGGCCCAGGTGTTGTAGATCAGCGTGGCGTGGTCCGCCACGGTCGGATTGGCCAGCGGCTGGAGGTAGTTCCGGCGCCAGAGCGAGAAGTACGTGCTGTAGACCCACTGGTAGACCGTCTGCGACATCAACATCAGATCGTCGGCCACCAGGGGCGTCAGCGCCGACTCCCGCTGCTTGTACAACCGTGCCACCAGAAACCCGGCCCAATCGTAGGACGAGACAAACCCCTCGTGCGCGTCCGGATCCTCGCCCACAAAGCTCTGCGGGATCGCCGCAAACACCTTGTTGAACTGTCCCAGACTGATGGTGGCGTTGTTGAACATGGATCCGTCCGTGATGGCGCTGTCGTTGACCGGGTCATGGTCTTCGATGTGACCCTTCTGATCGAAGGTCAGATCGAACCGTTTGAGGCGCACGCGCGGCTCACACTGCAGCGCGATCGTGTTGGAGTCGGTCGGCGGCGCGTGGGCCGTGTAATTCCATCGTCCGACAATCACCGTCGTCGTCAACTGGCACTCGTCCCGGTCGTGATCGTCTTCGGGCACCGGGGACAGGAAGTGGATGGCGAGTGCCACGTCCTTGTTGTTCTTGGTGAGCGGGTCCATGGCGGCCACGCACTGTCGGCTGGCATTGTGGAACGGCCGATACTGCCAGGCCCGGGACCCCGTCGCCGGGTCCGTCACCAGGTCGTCGGCCACGGAGAGCTGTCGGCATTCCAGCTCGGCGCCGACGCCCAGGGTTCTCGCCGCATACATGGCATCGGGGTCGGGGTTCTTGATTTTGAGCGGGACAAACGAATAATTGGCGACCGTCCACGGTAGCATCGGCACGCCGCTGGTGATACTGGTCTGGATCAGGTCGTATTCGGTGAAGTCGGCGGCAAAATCGGTCTGACGGAAGACGGATTGGCTGTAGTTGGTGAGCAGATTGTTGGTGGGTAAGTAGGAGTCGGTCAGCTGCTGTTCGAAGAGCCCGCCCGCCACTACCGTAAGGATCGTGTTGGCGGCGCAGGCCAGCGAAACGAGACCTAGCAGGAGGTTGCGGTCGCGGATGGTTTTGACGAGCACAGCCCATGGATTCTGAGCGGCGTAGTTCATCGAGAGGGACGACTTGGCCTTGGCCTTGCCGCGTTGCAAGTGCACCCACGGCTCCAGGATACTGACATTCCGGTGGATGGAGTTACAAAGGGCACCGACCGCCGACGCCACCACGGACGGGAGAAAGGACAGCACGACTTGGAAGAAACTGGAGTCCGACTGAGTGAGGTGCTGGAAGCTACCCTCGTGGGCCAGCGACGCGATGATGAGGGACATGACGGTGATGACGGCGGCTAGGAGGAGGAATTCGACGATGAAGATGGGGATGACGAGGAAATGCGGGCGAGGGTCGAAGCGAGTCCGGATTTGATCACCCAAGCTGACGGGGGAGCCTGTTAAGACGTTAGTATCTCGAACTGGAACAAACAAACAAGACTTTAAATTCGTAGAAGCAAATAAATATGATGGACGAAGGCAGGAGACAGAGAGCAAGGAAGGGACCTACCATCCGTCGTCACAATGTCTACCCGTCGCCCCATGGGTCCGTCGTGCCAGTACAGTCGGTAATTGCGCAGGTGCACGCGCAGCTGACGGGTCGAGAATTGGTGAAAGTCGGAGGCGGGATCGCCGAGGATGTTGGTCGGGCTGAGGACGTCGGTCACCATGCTGCACATGGCGCCGATCGAACCCGGATCGCCCTGCATGATGTTGTCGCGGGTGCGGTAGAAGTAGACCATGGTCATCGTCATGAGCACGCCCAGGGCCAGGATGATCTCGGACCCCATCGCGGCAAAGTCGACTACGGCGATGGCCACCTGCCGCGTCAGTCGCAGGGCCGGCATCACGGTGGGAGGCACGTCGGGGTTGAACAGACGGCTCATCGTCGTCAGAAATGTCTGCCGCGTCCCCCTCAGCACTTTGTTCTTGAATTCATCCTGGCCCATCACGGAGGACGTGTCCAGGACGAGGACGGGGTCAAAATCCCCCATGTCCTGGCTCACGACGGGGAGCTCCGTGATCGTGCGGTCGCCCATCGTCCGGTTGTACTGCATGAAGATGATGTCGCTCGTATAGGGTGCGCGATGGGCCAGGAGATCCTTGAACTCGTCCAGGTTGAATTCGGAGCGATCCAGCGAGCGGACGGTCGAGTTGTAGACCTCGATGCCGGTGATGGAGCTATTGGCGTGCATGGACACGGAGGCGTTGGCTTGACGGTAATCCACGGAGCAGGCAAACATGGTCGCGGAGGAAGTATACTGCGTACCCAGGTCGGCGATGGCGTCGGCATCGCCCTGGGTGGCATTGACGGAAATCAGTACGCCGTACAAATCGAACGGATTGCAGCCGCGGGCCGTGAAGGCTCTCCGTTCGTCCTCCTCGATCAGGGACCGGTTTGCCTGGACGGGCTCCCAGTAGCGGATCTGTAGGAAGTCGGTGGACGGGAAGAAGATGCTGTCGTAGCTGAAGTCCAAGGTGCAATCTTGCGGGGCGGCATCGAGGTGCTCGAGATGGACGCCGGTCACGTTCCATTGGACCCGTGGGAGTTTGGGATCCGTTTGGTTGATGGCGACCGTCAGGCTGTCGTTGGTAAAGACGTCGTGGCAGATGGATTCCACCCAGTACACGGTCTGGTTGACCGTCCAGACGGTCGACTCGCGGCGATCGTCGCGGGGGATCTCCACCGGGGCCATGGCGTAATGGGAGGACCGACCCCGCCGCACGCCGCCGCTATCGTCGTCGCCCCCGTCGGACGCGGCGTCGAAGCCGATATCTTCCTGACTCGAGATCCAGCGGGCCTGGGTGTTCAGATCGACCAGGGTGGGCCACGTTTTCATATCCTGGTCGGTGACGACGGTGACCTCGCGCAACTCCAGCAGGGTACTCTGCAGGGCCGGCAGGATCATGCGGATCAGCAGACTGAGGCAGGAGACCAGCAGGACGACCCAATGGCCGCGCTTGGCGGAGGTAAGGGGCGTGATGACGGTCTGGCCGAAATTGTAGTTGATGAACAGCACGGAGGCGGGGGCGCCTTCTGGGCGGGAGAGCTGGAAGTACGGCTCGAGACGGAGGACGTCGAAATCGATGAAGGACCACATGATCACCAGGGCCAAGGCGACGATGATGGGGACGTAGTTATAGGCGAAGGACTGGACGCTGGAGACGTCGTCGGTCGCCTGCATCAGGACGAGGCCTCCGTACTGGTCGGTGTACCGACGGAGGGTCTCGATGGTGACGAACATGAGGAGCATTATGGTGGCCACGATCGAGAGGTATACGGGACGCAGGGCGAACGGACGCCATGCTTCCTTGACCGAGCCATTCTGGGCGTCGGAGCGGTTCGATGGGAGACGTTCTATCGGGGCGGACACATTGAGGCGGCGAGTCAGCGTGGGCTCCGGCGGGAAAGAGAGACAGACAGACGAATGCTTACCGATAACGGGTCGCCAGAGGTCGCGCAGTTTCTTCCACGGATTTCTGGACATGCTTGAGGGGCGAGCCCCGGGGACAGACGGCGGTGATAGGGAGCCAAGCACGGCGGCATCACCCACGGCGGCAACAATCGGGACGCTGGGCGAGGATGACGCCAGGGAGCATGGTTATGGACCGGCGGCAAGGATTAGAAGGGAGCAACGCAGCGGGCATGACGGACGAAAGCCATGGGGGAGGAAGAAGAAGAGGAAGAAGAGGAGGAGAGGGAAAATGGCCAGGAACAGACGCGCGCAAGGACCAGCCGCGAAGCCACCGAAGTAGACTGGAGTTGGAGTTGACAGCCCGAGAGTGCCAGAAGAGGCTGCGAGTGAGAGAATCAAGGCAGTGCGAGCCAGAGAGAGGAAAAGGTGACGACGCACGACGCTGCGATCGTCCCGGCCACTTCCCTCTCGGGCGGCGCTTCCCCCTTTCGGGCGCCCTCTGCTGACCCCTCATTGGCAACCGTCCGCACCGCTGCAGAGAGGAGCAGCCAATGATCGCCGGGGACCCGGACCCACTGCGGCATCTGCCCCGATCATTGGCTGCAGATCCGCGCACCATGCCGTTTGAGTAACGCCCGGCGTCCCAACTGGGTTAGCGTCGCGTCGCACCGGCTGGACTGGGTGGCCCGATCGGGCTAGCGGCCATCGTCCACGGACTGAGCGGATTCCAGAACATCCTTTTTCCTTTCACGCTCTGCCGTCGGACGGTTCGCCCTGGGCTGCTGCCCGTTCCATGGCTGTCCCCGTCAGGGTTTTCAGTTTTTGTCCAGGGACGGGTGGAGTGAGCCCTCTTTGTTTCAGGGGACTGGGATCCGTCAGTAAAGAAAGAAATAAATAAAGAACAATTTAATGATAGGTGAATCCTAATAATAATTGCAGATACATACTAACATGGGCCCTATGAAATGGACTCTGTTACCCTGCTTTAGTGCGCTCCCACGCGAGGGTCCCAGGGTCCCGGTTGACCCTGATCTACAGCCGGACGGGGTCGAAGGGCCATAGCCGGTCGATCTCTATACTGAGGATCGATCTGTACACCTACGCACAAGACCGTGGTGTAGAGGTCGAGTACGATGTACTGACGGTTTAAATAGCTTGTTAGTCATGGCAACAGTGGTCACTCCCTTCCCGGACGAATACGAGTCCAAACATAGATCCCCGGATATATGAAGAATCACCTGACCCCAGGCGCACCAATCCGGCCTTGGGCTAATGGTCGCACGGATCTTCAAGGCTTCACCCTAGAGACCTGCAAGTGCTGCTCTAGTGCTGACGTTCAGCTGCTGCTGTTACTTCTCCGGAGGAGTCCTGTGCTGCCGAGGTGCCTACCGTGGGGTGAAAAACAAGATAGCAGTCCAAATATCCCCTATGACACAGTAAACGGAGGGTTAGAACAACAATGCCCACACATAGAAACCCGCTTCACCACCCAGTCTCGAGTATGACGAAAATCATGACTCTAGACCGGGAGTGACGATGTTCCTAGGAACTAACTCACCTAAGCTTACCAGGCTGCTAGCGCTTCCAGGTGAGCACGCTCGGTTCCGAGTCTCACCTGGTAGATGTCACGGAAAGATCAGGGAACCACCCGATTGCCAATGCGACCATACGAGCGCCGTAGGGACCAAGGAAACTCCCGGTCCTTGCTGGTTGCACGCCAAGGCGCCCCGACATGATGCCCTTTGCCCCTCATCTCCTCCCGACCTTGAGTGTCTCCGTAATAACTGTGTCTGTTTCCAACTGATTCCCGCATCGACGATGACTAGTGACACTGTCCAACCCAAGGCTCTGGGCCGGCTCCTCGAGGCAGTCGAGGCCAGGTATCCGGGTCACGTGGCGGTACAGTCGCCCGGCCAAACGGATCATCTGGGTCTTGGTGTCAAGAGTCCCTCGACTAGCCCGCAGCCCGTGAGCTGGACCTTCTCAGACCTTCGACGTGGCAGTACTCAACTTGCCTCACGCTTGCGAGGCGACGGAGTCCAACCCGGCAGTCGCATCGCGACTTTCCTAAACAACCAGGCCGAATGGGCGCTCCTTTTCTGGACCAGCGTGCGCATGGGATGCCGGTTTGTACCGCTGGACCCGAGGGTCCTCGGACAGCCCGCCATTGTGTCCCATCTCCTGCGAAGCATCGACGCTGCTGCCATATTCGTGGGGACCGTGGAGATTGCCCGACAAGTCGACGAGACATTGACCAAAGAAGGAAAGCCGCTGCCGGTCTCCGCGTATCTGGTCTCGTCGCTTGCGGAGGATGAACTGCTGCCTGCTAACTGGAGGACCTTAGGAAGCGTCATGGTAGGAGCTGAGATGGAGGAATCGGAGGTGAGCATCGAGAAAATTGACCTAGAGCCGGGCGATACCATCTTGATCCTAGCCACGAGCGGTACCACAGCATTGCCGAAGCTATGTCCTCACACGTCCATCACGCTGCGTGCCGCCGCACAGGTCTGCCAGCCTTTGCGAATCGATGCCGAATCTTCGCTGTGCCAGCAACTTCCTAACTTCCATATCTTCGGCATCTTCCTGAACCTGGCATTTTGGCTGGCCGCGGGTAGGCTGATCGTCCCCAGCCGCACGTTCGATCCCCAGGCCACGTTGAAAATAGTGGCATCAAATCGAAAGGTTCACCTTCCCTGCGTCCCATCGATGTTGCAAGCATTAAGATTGCAGGTCTCGAAGGCAGGAGAGAGGCAAGGTTCTGGACCGTACGCAATAATCATTGGGGGCGCTGTCATAACGGTGGAGGCTTTGGTGACTGCCAAGATGCTGCAGCCGCAGATGATATTTGTGGGGTATGGGGCAACCGAAGCCGTGGTGGCTCCGCTTCACCAGCTCGACGAAGGGTGTGTTAATATGACCGGCCATCCCGTCCCGATCGCCAAGGTAGACTCGGAAGAAGCCGATGTGCGCGTATGTGAGCCGGGATCGCGAACACCCCTGCCCCGCGGGCAACCCGGGGAAATACACCAGGGAGGACTCGGAGTGATCGAGGGATACCTTGGTACCGACGAAGACAAGAGCTCGGACTTTTTTGAGGAAAGTGGAAAGAAATGGAAGGCGATGGGGGATCAAGGAATCATTAACAGCGACGGTCACGTCTACGTTTTCGGGAGGTGTGATGATATCATTATCCGCGGAGGAGAGAACATCTCACCTTTAGCAATCGAAGAGTGCCTTTTGACGATCCCAGAAATCGACGATGCCGCCGTGGTGGGAGTTCCGGACCCCGTGGCCGGCGAAGTGCCCGTTGCCATCGTGCGACGGAGAATGCCAGGCATCGTCCCGGTGAAAAGGCTTCAAGCCGTCGTAGCGAATCGACTGGGCCGTGCTTTCTCTCCAACTCTGATTCTGGACATACGAACCGACCTGAGTCGGGATAGCTTTCCAACGACGGCGACTGGAAAGGTTCAGAGGAAATCGCTGAAGGAATTGGCGTTGGGTCATATTCGACATTTAACGACCCTCAAAAAGGTGCGCCTGTCAAGCGACCTGACGAAGGAGATCACGGGCTCTTGGGCGACGGTGACCGGTTTAGCCGAAGAAGACATTGACCCCGAAGCTCCGGTCACGACCTTCGCGGATAGTATCATGCTGATGCAGTTCCTGAATCAGGCCCAGGTCCAAGGATGGAGGATCACGCGGGAGGACATGGCCGAGTTGCAGACGGTTCGAGCGCAGATCGAATTTATAACCGACCAGAAGTTGGGCAAGG
This sequence comes from Aspergillus affinis, assembly GCF_023601865.1. Taxonomy (NCBI): domain Eukaryota; kingdom Fungi; phylum Ascomycota; class Eurotiomycetes; order Eurotiales; family Aspergillaceae; genus Aspergillus; species Aspergillus affinis. The sequence continues at coordinate 102,314 of NW_026515823.1, forward strand.
AGGGTGGTAGCGTCTTGAGTGTCTTGAGTCGATGAGAAGGAGAGAGAGAGGACGGAAGGAAGGAATGAATGAAGGGAAGTACGTAGCCTAGTCTGTCTGTCTGTCAGTGAATAGTTAGTTAACTAACACCTAGTTAACTAGTTAATTATCCCCCGGCTGAGTCAGTGGCAGAATAATGCATAACTAGATCAGGGGATTGTTCTGCCGAGTGGTCTCCGGCGGTGACAACGGCGGTCTACTCCGTACTATCTATCGGTTCGCCCTTTTGCTCTTTCACTCTCCCGCATCTTCATTGACTTGGCCAAATCAATCGGATATTGTCCATCTCTACTACATGCGTTGTATTACAGTGGCACTTATGAACCTCTTGAATTTCAAAATGAGCTACGGAACGACTATTACTGTTCATTCGGGTTGATGCGCTCGTCAACCACATTTCCTTCCTCTCTCTCCCCATCAAATGACACGTATGAATTACTTTCTCCAACTCACCAGATACCGAGCGTCCATGACTGGAACTCCTACAATATTCACAAACTATGCCAGAGACTTGTCGTTCTGTGTCACCTCTGGCTCGGTCGTCGCAGGCGGCGAATTCTCCCCATGCGGCTGTCCCTTCGCGTCCATATCGCCCCTCTCTAGCTGCTGGACGCGCTGTGTAGTGATGCGAGTCTTCCATGCCGGCGTCCCGATATACCGGATGCCGTGGGGATCCTCGAACATCGCCTCCGTCTCTTCCAGCGTCTTGCCTGCCGTCTCCGGGAACATGAAGAACACGTGAATGAACATGGCGGTATTGAACACCCCGAAGATGATGTATGTCTGCCACCGGATGTTGGCAAAGGCTGGCGGCGTGAACAACCCCAGCGCCGTGTTGAACGCCCAGTTGCCCGACGTTGCCAGTGCTACGCCCTTGCTTCGCAGACGCAGAGGGAACAGCTCGGGAGGATACACCCACGACGCAGGGCCCCAGCTTGGGGCATACGAGGCGACGAACAGGTAGGTGCATGCGATGAGACCCTTCGCGGCACCGCCGGACAGACGCATGGATTGCTGGGCAACGCCGTCGATGCCGCCTTCCACCACCTCGCCGTGGACGGCCATGATAGCCCCGTTGGCGTACATGAACGTCGCCATGAAGACGGCGCCGACGAGCAACGTCGGACGTCGACCCCATTTGTCGATCCAGATCAGGGCCGGCAGTGTCATAAACACGTTAATTATGTATTGGATCGAGGAGGCAAGAAGATTGGCATCGCCAGAGTAACCGGCCATTGCAAACACGTAGGTGATGTAGTACACTTTCGGCCTTTGTCAGCATTGCAGGGAAGTGAAAAAAACGAGAATCGCTGGAGTTAAAACGAGAATCGCTGGAGTTAAAGCGAGCCAAATGGACGTACTCATAACATTCATTCCAGTCAGCTGAGACCAGATCTGCGTGAACAGGCCGATCGTGGTGCGGTTAATCATATCCGGCTTGAAGAGATCAAAGTACGTGACGTTCTTAAAGCGACTCTCCAGCTCGCACATTCCTCGAATATCCTCCAACTCGAGCGCGATGAACGGATGGTTCATATCGCCCTTGGCATGCACCAGAGCCAACACGCGATGACATTCTTCCCAGCGGTCTTTGCGCGCCAGCCATCGAGGCGATTCCGGCAGGACCATCATACCGCAGAACAGGAAGATGGCCGGGACCATCTGGAGCGCCCACGGAACCCGCCAAGCAGCAGGATTGTATCCCCAGGAGGTGCGCTCGCCGATGTAGGAGCAGCCGTAGGAGATGCTGCACACGTTCGGTCAGTATACCTGCACATCCTTAGGCTGGATGGGACTTACTAGAACATGATAAGGATACCCCACGTGATCGCCCACCTGCGACGTTACGGACAGGAGCCCCGTGGTTAGAAAGGAGCATTCTTTGCGAAGAAACTGCCTGAGATCCGGGGAAAGGAGGTAGGAGGATCGCCCAAAGGTGGACTTACTGCTGGATACCCACGAGTCGGCCTCGCTTGGAAGGCGGTGCCATTTCACTAATGTACACAGGCACCTGAGCAGACTCAATACCGACCGCAAGACCATTGATCACACGGGATGCGACCAACTGGCCGATGTTCTGCGACGCGCACATGATGGCCGAGCCGATGACCCTCCCTCTGTCAGTACGAAGACAAGCTTAGGTGGGGGTGATAAATGCTAACCAGATGATACAACCGACCATGATGGAGGATTTGCGACCAATGCGGTCAGACAAGAAACCGGAGATGAGAGCGCCGAGCCAAGAGCCCGCGGCCATGGCGGCTGTGATACCTCCCTGGACGAGAGACTCGGGACCAGAGCAGTTTTCATTCTCGTTGAAGGGAGGCCCCTCGGGGCCCTGATTGAAGTAGCATTTGTATGAGTTCTCGTTCAACTGAGCTGACATGGACGAGATATCGAAGCCGAAGAGGGCGCCGCCGACCACGGCGACGCCGGCGATCACGTAGATGTTGCCAATAAGCATGGCTTGGCCACAATGTCTGGGACAGCCAAAGAAAAAAGCCAAAGAAAAAGGAAAGGGAACGGGGCACGGAGAACAGGAGACACGAGGTGGGGAAACGCTGGGAGATCGGGTTATATACGTGTTGGTTGGATCTGGGGAGGGCCATGCGACAGACAGCATTCCCCTCCGTCTCGGGCCATCAGCTCACATCGTGACTCGAGGAAATCACCTCCTCTCCTGACGCGTTGCATAGAAACCCAGATGGATCCTCATCCTGGGCATTCCTTCTCGGGTTGAAGTCGCCGCGAACCTATCGACGCCTCCCACCTCATGGCGACCGCCACCGGTGCTTGACTCACGCCAGGAAGTTAATTGTCGCATTGGACGAGTCATGCCGCCATGATTCCACCAATCTGGGGAACGACGAGGGCTCGATCGAGAGACTGATTCGATGGACACCCCCGCATGGACCTCTCCACCCCCGGGCTGCACTCCGGACTTGTTGGCCATTCCTGCGGGGATTTAGGGCGCGGCGTTGATCCTTCCCCGACACGGCTATGCCGCGGTGAAGTTGCATCGCGTGGTTGTGGGCGTTACATTCAAGCTGATTAATTCGGGGAAACAAATCCATGGTCAATGGGCTGACCGAGAGTCCGACATATCTGAATTATCTTCCGATCGTTCCAGCATAGTACTCGCTTCGTCCTGGGCTTGGGTAAGTGGCGTCAGCCACTCGCGTTAGTAGATTGTTCAGAGCGTCGCCGGCCTTCTTGGGGACCGTTTAGAGCATTGGCGACTAGAACAATTTAGTTAATAGGAAGGGGAGATTAGTCTTCACACACACGGTTTTAGGTTCAATGATGGCGTTGTCTGAGGAATAACGTGCACTCCTTGGCTCTCAGTCTTGAAAGGATTTTGACATCCGACTTGTTATTCGAATAACCACCACCACGTGTCTATTCGGACGGACCCTACATCGCTCCATGGGACCTGCTGATCTTACTAGGATTCCACCCTCCTCGTCGAGTACCTTGAGAAACGCACTCCCGAAAGCTCACCGCGTGGCCAAAATAGCCCCTCCATAGGGAATTCGTGAAGCCTTCGCGGCTGCTTTCGCTGTAAGGGTTTATATGACGTGAGATCTATCGGTCGTCTGTCTGGCCCCTCTGGCGATCCCAATTCAATCTCCTAGGATCAAATCTCTCAAAATCTTGGCAGCTCCGTGCAAATTATCCGATTACCGAAGTGCTAGGGCCAAAGATCGTTGCGTACCATATATTTGGAATGCCTCGCCTAGGATTGCTATTGTTTCTCTTTCATGCAAAGTTAGATATTTATAATTTCCGCGAAGCTAATTGTCTTCTAGTGACATGTTGATCGTTGATGTCTCAGAATATTTTTCAAGCGAATTTTCAGGCTTTCAAACCTACGACGGTTAAGAGCAAGGCCCCAAGGATAATAGTTTGAAAAGTTTGAAGGAAAGGATCTTGAATACCGCCCCCTAGAAATGTCCCGGTCGACTACGAACAATAAACAACCCCTGCCTCTTCATTTGCACCCATTATCTGAATTGAACCTTCTGAATATGGGCTTGAAGTTCAATAAGCCCCAAGACCGAAGGATCTAACTGGTAACCTGCTTATCAGAGAAAGCGTATGACCACCAGTGAAGAGATTACCCGAAAAGGGGCATATCTCGAAAATCGCAAAATCATACCGGACTGATGGGCGTTCATGCTGAACAGATAGAGTTAATGAGGATCACAACATCCTGACCATGAAGTGCCTTTCCGATTTCAACCCGCAAAAAGAATGAACAGACCCCGAGACGCGGTATATATTCCACAATTGTTCAAAATTAGTTCGGTGAAGACACGTAGCCAGGCTCAGCAATGATTATCCCACATCATAATATTTCGCCATTGTTGTAACCAAGCAAATAATCTCCAGATATTCATTATCCAAGTAGTTTCCAACAGGATACCGTCAAACTGCGCGTCAGGCCCTGAACTGCCAAGCCTACCAGACAGAGATGAACAAGTCTAGGATCAAGGAGACGCGACCGATCAGCCATTCTAGAATGATATAGGAACAATCTAAACGCTACCCATGCAATCTTCCCAGTCAATTCGTCAAGGTCGTTCATACGAGGCAGGTCATACGACTTCCGATCTGAAAGTCAGCCTGTCAAGATCCCCAGCACGATCCACGATCCATGGAAAAGCCCCTTTGTGAAGACCCATCAGCGCCGAAGGTGGTATCCGAGGGGATGGACCGGTCTCGATTAAATAGTGAGGTCTTCGAGGGTGTCAAGGCGAATTGCCTAGTCTCTCTGTGATACTGTTTTTTTTTTCTTAGCACCATAATTCCCATCGGCACTCAGCTCACCGTCATAGGCGTGGGAATGAACTCACTGCGAAAGCTGAAGCCGGGGAATCCACTGCCATCCGCCAGATCATCGCGACCCAAGTTAGATTCCTTGTCCTGCTTATGAAGCATATCTTAACCACCGACCGTGAGTTCGAGAGTGGATAAATGGTGATTGTTGGGAATTAGCTTCTTTAGACTCAAGGCGGAAATGCCGTGGCGTGGATAGCTCGAATGGTAGGAGTTCGTGATCTGAGCGAGAGTCATGGCGCTCGTATTTCGGTTAGTTGGCCTATTCAGACTTCTCTAAAATCGAAAGTCGATCATAAGCTGAGGGATAAATGATTGGAGGTGTGGATTCACTATTCAGTCCAAGGGTGAGGGGAATGAAGGTGGTTAGTCAAATGGTAGGGATGGCTCACACCCTGGTGAATGTGATACATCACACCCAGCCCATCACTCCCGACTTCCAGATCACTTTGCTTAAAATGGCTGCCTGTTCACCGAACATAAAAATGGTATCATTAACTAATATGTACCTATATCCAATGTGTCGAATTCCGACAGAAGAATAGTAACCACTAAAGATGCCTCGTTTACTCAATCATGGACGCGTTTCTCCGCTTCTCCGCTGCATCATAAAGCCTCTGAATATCGGCTTTCCACTGCTCCTCGTCCACACGCTTGACCCGCCGGTCGTAAGTCATCAGTCCGTTGACTTCGCCCTCGACGTCGGTGGTCTGCGTCCATACACCTCCGCTGCAGTCAAACCGGCGCACTTGATCCTGCAGCTCGGACAGCAGAAGGTGGCTGCGATAGTTCCATGCGTCGAGGGTCTCGTCAATCTCGTACGTCTCGTTGATAGAGTTGATGGCCTTCTGGTTGTTCCAGAGGCTGCAAGGGGAAGTTAGTCATGGCAGCGATCGGATGGAGTAGAAAAGGCGTTGGGTACTCACTTCTCAATAGAGACGTTAGAGCCGATACCACCGAACTCGCCTTGAAAAGCGATGCGACTGGGATCATACGGCCGAGACTGCAAAGAGTAGAAAGGAGTTCCACATTGAGGATTGGCATAATGATGGTTGTCCTGAACCGGTGAGCAGTAATCCTATGACTTTAGAGAGATTCAATACTTACGCTGAAGTCGCCAGCACCGTGATCAATCCAACCGGAGGTAGCAATGACAAGACGATTGGGATCCAACTGCTTGACACGCTCAGTGAGGGCAAACTCAGGATATCCCTCAATGAGTTGGCCCCAGCCCTCGTTGTAAATGACCTACTTCATATTAGACCTGCTCGAATAAAGCAAAGCCAACTAACAAACTCACCCAGGTGACAATGCTAGGATGACTCTTGAATTGGTTCACCATCAGCTCCAACTGCCGGGTGAACTCCTGCTGAGCCGCCCCGTACGGAAGGATGGTGACGCTCTGGCAGGCGGCGTCGGTGGTTGACTGCAGGGGACGAGGAGAGGGCATATCCTGAATAACCAGGATACCAATCTCATCGCATGCGCGATAGAAGAGTTCGGATTCAATTTTGATCTGGCTCCCGTCAGCTTCAACGAGACGTTAGGTCTCCTGGTTAACTCACGTGCTTTCGCAGCATATTAAATCCCAAACCCTTCAGCACTTCTAGATCGTACACCATCGCTTCGCGATTAGGAGGAGTGTACAGTCCGTCCGGCCAGTACCCCTGGTCGAGAGTGCCAAACATGAAGGTGAACTCGCCGTTTATTAGGGGTCGCCAGACGCCGTTGACCTTGCCCTTGGAGATGGTGCGAAAGCCTGTGTAGCTGGTGATTATGTCCTTGCCCATCTGCACGGTGACGTTATACAGCGTTGGCGAGTCCGGACTCCACAGCTCGACATCGCCCACCTCGAATTGGAACGGCTTGTCGGAGGTACCGCGGTGGAAGGTCAGCTTGTCGTCGCCCTCGTGCACGGCGATCCTGACAGCGGTGGCATTACCGGTGGCGCTGTGCACGGTGACGTTGACTGATGGCACCATCAGCATGCATGCAAGTAAGCATTTCCCTTATGAAGTTGACTCACCTTGACCGTCCATGTTCGCGTCCAGGTCCAACCGCACGATATGGTTCGCCGGGGCCGGCTCAATCCAGACACTCTGCCAGATGCCGCTGCAGGGCGTGTAGAAAATGTGCGAAGGATTCAGGGTCTGCTTGCCCATGGGGATGACGTGCCCTTGTTGATCGGTGGGGTCGTGCACAAAAACCAATCTGCGATGGTTAGCGAATGTCAGACGCTTTTAAAGGGCATCAGCCTGGAGAGTTTGACGCACAGTTCATTTTCACCGTCGAACTTGATGTGAGTGGTAACATCGACTGAGAAATGAAAGTATCCGCCCCGGTGGAAACCCGCTTGTTTGCCATTGACGAAAACAGTGGCTTCGTAGTCAACAGCGCCAAAATGCAGCAGTACATGCTCACCACTCCAGGAGTCGGGCACGTTGAACTTTCGAGTGAACCAGGAATAGAAGGTATTTTTGCCTTGAATGCCTGTGCGAGAATTAGTCTCTGCTTACGGGCAACGGCGGAATCAACAAGTATAACTGACCAGACAGTGCACTCTCCAGGCAGGAGGGGATCAAAACCTCGTTATCGAGAGCCTGTCCAAAAGGAGGACTACCCACTGCATCCACATTCGCAGCTCTGCGATACTGCCACAAGCCGTTCAGATTCTGCCATTTGGTCCGTTGCAATTGCGGGCGCGGATACTCCGGCCAGGGCTCAGTGCCAACATCCTCCGTCCAGGGGGTATCGAGAGGAGGAGTCTTTAGCTTATAGGGCACGGTTGTATTCAGAGCCGACGCACCAAGGGCGAGCCAGAAGGAAAAGATGTAGAGAGCTAACCAATGCATCGTGTGGGTAGCAGTCAACTAGTTGATAGTTTGAACTGCCGAGCGTTTACAGAGTGCACTGCCGCACATAAAGATACACACAGAAAGACAAAGGGACAGTAAAAAGGGGTCAGTAGGGGCATCGGGCAGCATGCACTCTATTTATCTGCTAGACCCATCGTGAGCGCCTCGGCACGCAGGGCAAACGATGATAAATCCCCGCACAGTATCATTCACTGCCATGGCACTTGGCATCTTCTTGCAGCCGGTCTTGGAGACGGCAAACCCCGCAACGCACGGCACCCAAGGGGAAAACTACACCGTAAAGGAGACAGTTGGGCTTATCTTGGCGGTGCTAGTTGGTGGAGCGATCCGCATCCCTTGATCTCCGGATCGTGGGTGGATCAGGGCGAGAGAGTAGTGGAGGATGAGGTCATCTGGAGGTCACTGATCACTCCCATTATACTTGGAGAGCGGGCTGACGGTTGGTCTTGCCAGCCAGGGCCCTCTTGAATGAAGGACTGAATGGACAAAATAACCTGAAGGCATTAGGGCTGCCTTCCCAAAGGGGCAGCTGCTCATGTGCCGGCTGACTCATCGTGCGACCGTGCCTAGATGCCTGAGTGCCTTATCCCCCCTTTTCTCTTGCATCTCAGGAGTTGATTATTATTATGGATTATGGTCAGTTTCTGTAGCGCATATCACTGCTCCCTCCCCTGTGGCTCACGTCGTTTGAATCTCACCCACGATTTGAAATTCGACCTTGATTCATTTCCCCAAGCCCCTCTCTATAGTTACATCTCAGCCTGATCGGGTGATTTCCAACCGCTGCCTAAGCCTAAAGCATGCTAATCACCAGCCAATTCATCAGCCACAACTGGCCCTCTTGGCTTCGGAGTAAACGGGGTCGCAGCCCCAGTGCCAATCCCAACCCTGTCCTGGCGACCAGTTGAATGCTGTCATGCTAGTTAATCATGATTATCACGCCATGCCAAGTCGAGCCCAACGGCAGAGGCAGCCTCAAGTCGAAGGTCTGGGAGATCTCGGCTGACCGCTCCTTTTCTGGGCAAAAACCGGTCATGGCCAGGCTCCTGCACGAGTGACAGGTCATCCATGCCTCCCTCGCTGGATTCCTGCAGGAAATCGGCCGATCTTGGCGCAGGGTGACCTGTGGGAGTCTAGGATGGGTTGGAAATGGATCTGAATGGTCCCTCCAGGAGAGAAGTCCGCGATAGATGCGAACATCTCTGGAGAGAGAGAATTTGTGTCAGTTGAGTTGAAGAGTTCTATTATTCCCATCTCGCTTGGAAAGACCTCAAGACAGAACCTCCTTGCAGTGGGATCTCGATGACATGACATATTTCTATGTGCAAGTGTGCTTTCTTTTGTTCCTGCAGGACGCGAGGACACCCTCTGTCTCATGTCTGGTATCTTGCAGCAATCAGGGACGAAAAGCTATCTGCTCAGGGGCTACTAACTGTCTGTGATTGTGGCGACTGGAGTCACACGAAAAGAACTAGATTTGGTTCCACCAATTATTGCTGGGACTAGCGGTGCAACGGCGAAGATTAACTATTGTTACACTGTTGCCCCTGTCCCTTGCGTCGCGCTTTAGCCGGGATACCCGCCCTTTTCTTTTTCTTTGGATTAAATCTCAAGGGTTTCGCATCGGATATGATCCATGAATTTCCACTCCTGATAGATTCTAGATCTCAAGCATAGAACAGCCTCATCTCCACCGATTTCAAACGACCCAGAATATCTTGCGGAGTACATCGAACCCAAAGAACCCGCCTAATCCGCGCGCGCAATCTTCTTCAACTGCTCCTCCGACCCATTGAAAATATCCGAGTCGCCGCCGTACTTATAACTGTCGGAGTTCTGCCAGATGGTGTAGGTGGGCCAGTCGCCGGGGATGTTCGACGGTGCCGAGCTGCTATACGCCGCGAGAACCAGTGGAGTCTTGTCGCCGAGGCCAGGCGCGTTGCCAGTGCACTGCGTCCACCAGTCCAGGGTGGTATACAACAAAGGGTACACGCCGACTTCATCGTGGTATGTCTCGATGAACTCCTTCACCCAGGCGACCATGGCCGAGTGGGTGAGACCGTAGCAGGTCGCGCCGTACGGATTGTATTCGATGTCGAGCATACCGGGTAGCGTGATGCCGTCTTTTGTCCAGCCACCACCGTTGGAGGTGAAGTATTTCACTTGCTCCGAAGCGGAAGACTTGTCAGGTAGAGCGAAATGGTAGCCTCCGCGGAGGAATTTGGCCTCAGTAGCGCCTTGATAGTGGGAGCTGAAGGCTGGGTCTTTGAACCCGGTGCCTTCGCTGGCCTGAAGTCTCTGTTAGACGGGTCATGGTAGACGCGATGATGATCCAACCTTGATATAGACGAAACGAGCGCCGTCTTTGTATGCGGACGCGAAGTCGACCGAGCTTTGATGGTTTGAGATGTCAAAACCCTGTACAGTATCGGCACGAGTGACCAGCTTGGGACTGGGGCTGGCTTGGGCCAGACCGGAGAGTGTCGCGGCAACGGCGATAGTGCTAAATCTCATAGTGATGAACATTGAGAGAGATTATTTTTCGGTATAGTGAACAAAAAGAATACTCTGGGAGTCGGAAGAGGATCTATATATGTTTCGCAAAAGATATTTCCCGCGCATTCAGGAGAACCACCGTCAACCCAACCATGCATTACGTCAATCTAAACCCTGCAGTTGAGACTGAGACTAAAGCGAGTCGGAACAAGATACCATCCTGAATACGAAGCTTGGTGTTCAATCAGAGGCGGTTCGACATAAGCTGCGCAGGGTGCAGAATCACGAAGGACCCTCGATCTTCGGCTGACTCTGGCTTTCTCTTTGCCCACCTCTTCGAGACCCAAGAGACCATTGGTGCAAAGCATAGATGATCAGTGCCACAAGGCGTAAGGATCGCCCGTTCCTGAACTTACAAAGATAATCTTGGAGGGTCGGCCAATCTGCAGCGCTGCCAAGTCGGTAAACACGAGGTGTCGATATTGGAGACAATGAGACGAGGCTGATCCATGAGACCTCCAAAGTTCGGACAATACTGTGGAGGAAGTCTGTATGAGGTTTCTACCTCGTTGGATAACTACACAGCACGAACTACGATCTAATCCGGATACCTACCCTTCCACTTTCACGATGCAGACTCTGAAGGTAGGTAGCTGAACTGCAGACGGCCCCTGGCGCCGCTATTACGAAGCGACCCCTTAATAAATTAGTTACGGATAAAAATAGCCGTGGGGGCAGATCTGCTTTCTGAAAAAAGTATGTTACATCGCTTAAATTTAATGAGCCCTCGTATTTGATTTGCAGAGGCTATATTGAAAACGGTATCATTCGGCGAGACACGAGTACCATAATCATTGAATCATACCCCACCTAGAAGCTGATGTAGATTCTACCTTCATATGGCTGAAGGAACTCCGACGAGATGCCTGACAGAGCCGAATCTCTGTCTGCGTAGTTACTCACCAACAACTTCATTCCCGTTATTGATGGCTCCAATGGTTGCCTTGAGTCGCTGAAATTCAGAGTGACGAGTGCTTTCTTCTCACCCCTCGACTTGACGAAGCAGAATGTATGCTGATTGTCGAAGTCCACCGTCTCAAACGATCCATGAATGAAGAGATCCCGATACTCCTTGCGAAGTTGCAGCACTTTCTTCCAGAAGGAAAGTACACTGTCGGGGTCGTCCTGCTGGCGCTGTACATTGATTTCTGGATAAAGATCGTGTGGTCGCATCCATGGTTTCCCCGTTGTGAACCCTGCATGTGGTGAAGCATCCCACTGCATGGGCAGACGCGCGTGGTCGCGGGCAAGAATGCGCAATCCCTCCATGATCTGAGGTTGGCGCGTGGGATTTCCCTCGGCCTCTTGATAATATCCTCTCCCCTCGATGTCCTTGTATTCCTCCACAGACCAGTCGCGGGGTGCGTTGATCATGCCGATCTCTTGACCCTGATAGAGGAAGAGCGTGCCGGTCATGGCAATCATCATAATCGCCAGCATCGTGGCGGAACGAGCACGATGCTCGGGCGCATCGTTGCAAAACCGCGATACGGATCGCCCATTGTCATGGTTTTCGCAAAAAGCGGTGGTCCAGCCATCGGTACCTTCGATAAACGATTGCCACTTGGACACGATCGTTTTAATTTGGGTTAACTTCCAGGGGTGAAATATGTACTTGTCTTCCAGGCTGCCCATGCCGATGTGTCCTATATCGAGGTGAAAGACCATACTCAGCTCCTTTGCAGAGGCCCCAACATAGTCCAGGACGTCGCGGGGATTCGGCGTGTTGGCCAGCTCGCCGATCGTCACCACGTCCCCGTAGGGCTGCAACACGTCGTCGTGCATCTCGCGGATGAACTCGTGGATGCGCGGCCCGTTGCACCACATCCACACGGCAGGCTGGATGTCGCTGTTGGGATCGGTGATGGGGGCGTCGGGGAAATCGGTATGTTTGCTGTACTTGTTGACTGTGTCCACGCGGAACCCGTCGATGCCCTTGTCCAGCCAGAAGCGGATGGCGCTGTCGTAGATGGCCTTCCGCGTGGCTTCGTTGTCCCAGTTCAGGTCTGGCTGCTCCTTGGCATACAGATGCAAATAATATTCCTGCGTGTGCTCGTCCCAGGTCCCTAGCTCGTGTCAGCGCTATCGATTTTCAATCTGGGAATGCTTGCCACGAACATGTACTCCCTGCAAAGTACCCGCGATAGTTCGACGGAGGCTGGCGATTGCCGTTCGCATCATATCGTGGCGGTCGCCAGAAATACCAGTCGCGTTTCTCGCTGTCCTTGCTGCTGCGACTCTCTTGGAACCACCGGTGCTGATCGCTGGTGTGGTTGATGACGAGGTCCAGCAGGAGTTTCATGCCGCGCTCATGGCAGGCTTGGACGAGCTTTTCTACGTCCTCGACGGTACCGTAGGCAGGCAGCACCTTCTCGTAGTCGGAAACGTCGTAGCCCATGTCGAGCATGGGCGAGTCATACATGGGAGACAGCCAGACGACGTCGACTCCCAGCGAGTGAAGGTAGGGGATCTTCTCGATGACCCCGGGAATGTCACCCCAGCCATCACCATTTGAGTCCTTGAATGAAGCCGGATAAACCTGAGGATATTAGAAGGGATGCAGGATATTAGAAGGGATGCCATTGAGAGTAACCGGGTTGATCGTACTTGGTACACCGTAGCTTCTTTCCACCAATTGTTCTGCCCAGTTGGGACAGCAGACTCAGCGTAGGACCCCATTCTCACCGAATTGACCGAGTTGACAGAACAGAGAACGCTCGTCCGTACGCTCTGGCACGTTTTAAATGTAGGGAATGCTCGGGAATGCCGATCCCCCGCCAGACTCCGGACAGGCGCCGTCTTCTTGCCTCCGTCTTGTCTCCGTCTTGCCTCCGACTCGACGCCGACTCGACGCCGTTAAGAATCCGATTGGAGTGGCGCATCCCCGGATTCTCCCCTCGTCTTTTTTCTTGCGGGGGAAGATATTTTTGTCCGGGTCAGTCCTGCAGGCATAAGTATTGCCTCTTCCTCCCCAATCGGTCGCATGAAGAATGTGCGTCACACACCTAGTACTCTCCTCCCTCCCTTCGCAATGACCTCCGAAACGGCACACGATGGCGCGCATAAATCCTCGCTGGTGCACGGCAAGCAGGCTGCCCGGCAAGAACAGTCCATGACCTTATGGCAGGCCATCCGTCTGTATCCCAAGGCTGTCGGCTGGTCGGTCCTTTTGTCCACCACTCTTATCATGGAAGGGTACGACCTGGCCCTGCTGGGATCGATGTACGCCTCGCCGGCGTTTAATCAAAAGTTCGGCTATCTCGCGCCCGACGGTTCGTGGACAGTACCGGCCTCCTGGCAATCAGCTCTCTCCAACGGGGCGCGAGTCGGCGAGGTCATCGGTCTGCTGATCAACGGTCTTATCTCTGAGCGACTGGGATACCGGTGGACTATGGTCTGCGCCCTCATGGCGATCAACGGGGTGATTTTCATTTTTTTCTTCGCTGTGAACGTTAAAATGCTGCTCGCTGCCGAGATTCTGGCTGGTATACCCTGGGGCATCTTCCAAACCCTGCCGGCGGCGTATGCCTCGGAGGTGTGTCCCGTCGTGTTGCGACCCTACCTGACCACCTTCATCAACATGTGCTGGGTGATCGGGCAATTTGTTGCGGTGGGAGTCAATCGGGGATCCATCCAGCGCGAGGATCAGTGGTCATATCGCATCCCCTTCGCCGTGCAGTGGGCCTGGCCATTGCCCATTCTTATCGGCTGTCTGTTTGCCCCGGAGTCTCCCTGGTGGCACGTCCGGCGCGGTCAAATTGACGGGGCCAAGAAGGCATTGCGACGTTTGACTTCGTCAAAGGACCCGTCTTTCGACGTCGACGCTACCATCGCCATGATCCAACACACGAACGAGCTGGAGAAGTCCCTGACGGAGGGCACCCGATACACCGACTGCTTCCGCGGCGTCAACCTGCGACGCACCGAGGTGGTCTGTGGCGTGTGGCTGGTGCAGACCCTCTGCGGACAGAATCTGATGGGATACTTTGCCTACTTCTGCGTGCAGGCTGGACTTCCGCCCGTGCAGTCGTTCAACCTGTCGCTGGCCCAATATGGGCTCGGCGTGCTTGGCACCATAGGCTCGTGGTTCTTGATGTCGGTCGCTGGCCGACGTACTCTGCATCTGGCCGGACTGGCAACTCTGGTGGTGCTGCTGCTCATTACCGGTAGCCTGTCCTTCGCGCCGGAGGCCAACAGCGCGGCCAAATGGGCGATCGGAGCGATGCTGATTGTTTTCACGGTCTGCTACGACCTCACCATTGGACCGGTGACCTATTCGCTCGTATCGGAGTTGTCTTCAACGCGCCTCAAGGCCAAAACCATCGTTCTGGCGCGCGTGGTATACAACGTCAGTAACATTGTGGTCAACGTGTTGACGAACTACCAGCTCAACCAGACCGCGTGGGATTGGGGTGCTCGATGTGCCTATTTCTGGGCGGGAACCTGTCTGGTCTGCCTGTGTTGGTCATTCTTTCGTGTCCCTGAACCCAAGGGCCGCACCTACGAGGAGATGGATGTTTTGTTTACGCAAGGGGTGTCGGCGCGGAAGTTCTCCCAGACGGCCGTGGACCCGTACGAAGGGATGGAGGTGGAAGTGCGAGAGGATCACGGAAAGGATCGCGCAGAGTGAGGTGGATCGCTTCGGCGTCAGCACTAGTAGCCACTGCCACGATCGTATGACGCGTGTTGGGTTCGTCCGGAGTGAGATCGAATATTTAAGAATATTGAGGGAGCCACGATCCTCTTCCCCCCCCTATACAGTTCAAATCTAATTTCATTCCTTTTAAACAATCAAGCATGGCATTCGGCCTCATCTTTGATCCCTTAGCTCTGCTGCGCGTTATCCCCCTTGCCAGCAGCACCGGCACGCTTGTTTGCGCCACCGGCGAACTTATCCATAACAGCGCCTGGGTCCAGCCCGAACTACGCCAAAAGGGCGACTCCATGCTGCCCCGATGGTATGACTACGTCTTTCCGCGCGGAGTTTCGCTTGTGCTGGTGTTGAACCTGACGAGCATCAGCTCTGCGGTGGCCAACCTTCTCACGAGCGGACCTCGACCGCGCCCCTTGCCCCTGTCACGCACGACCTTCTACTGGGCCGGACTGGTTGGGGCCGTCTCTCATTTATTGTTTGTGCCGTGGGTGGCCCCTCGCATTCAGCGCATCGTGGAAGATCGAGAGGGCGAGCGCGAACCGACACGCGAGATGGAGGCGTGGTTGGGCTACCATCGCGTTCGCATGCTGCTCGCTGATGCGCCCGCATGGCTGGCGTTTGTGGGGGCCGTTTTGGTGCGGTGATTTAGTGATGAGAGTACAATGTAAACTAGAAAAATACCTGGTTCAGAATGCTAAACTGTGGGACGTGGGTCGGTTCTTTGGGTTCGTGAATCGCGACAGGAAAGTTAGTATTCTTTGCCTACGGTGCACGAAGTCCTCATAAGACGTATCTCACTGTCCAAGTGGCTATTTATGGATTGTTTATTGACCACAATGATCCTTAAGAGAGAAAACCGTATAGCCTCAGGCATTGAGAAATGGAAGTATCCCAAGATGAACAGGCTGCATATCACCATAACCGCCAAGAATACTGGTGACAGCCTGACTATAATAGAATCTCGCTCTTCGCAAGCCTACGGTGCGCTGTGGCTCATAGATCTTGAAGCGGCATGGCATCTCGAATCATGAGATATGTTGCATATTCGTTTAGCTTTTCTGACATTGAATCGGACAAAAAGGTTTAGAATGCTGAAATCAAATTAGCCCAGGAAAGACACTTTGAGGGGATTCCACGGAGAGAAATCGGGACTAAATGGTCGCTAATTTTTCCAAACCCCCGTCTTCCCGCGCTCCGAGACAATGAACTACCTTGACAAGTTGACATGCATTCGCTAATCGAGTAGGCGACTTCAATGCCTCGATCTCTCCAGCCCGCCTGTGACGCCTGTCGTCGGCGCAAAGTCAAATGCACCGCTCATCGGCCCTGCAGCCCGTGTCGATCGGTCGGGCTGGCCTGTCGCTCGTCCGGAATCCAGCGGAAGAAAGGGCGACAAGGCGCAACGGCCAACGTGCTGAGCGAGTTGCAGAGACTTGATGAGAGTCCGGTTTCATTGCCCCCTCAGAGTCCTCGTCCGGCCAGTGCGCCCGGAGAATGGAAGAAGAATCCGGACCTGTTGGATCGCGGCTTTGTCCAGCATTGCGCCGATTATTTCTTCGCGCGCATGCTCGGCACTGTGCCCGTCCTACACCCCGACGTCTTCCAGGAGCATTTGGATCGAATGGACGAATCTGGGCCCTCATATTGCCTTGTGGTGGCCTTTTGCGCATTCGTCCTGATCCAAACCGGGCATCGCTCCGCCCAGGCGTCTTCATCGGAGCTGGCCTGCGCCCTGCTGGAGGAGGCCACGGTCGCTCGTCGCCATTTGGACCTCTTTGCTGCACCGATCCAGCTGGGGATAACCGTTGCCTTCCTGTTGTACGGCTGTCACATCGGTCTGGGCCATCAGCGACAAGCTTACTATTTCCTCCGCGAGGCTACGACGCTCTACACGGCCGATGTCATGGACTCGCCGGACGTTGTCAATGAGGATGGCTTGTCATCGTTCGCAAATCAGGTCTTCTGGCTCCTGTTGGTATCTGAACGGTAGCCATAACTTCGCCTCTGAATGAAATCATATTCTGACCATACACAGGGCACACGCTCTTCGTCGCCACCGACCCATAACGCTGCAAATAACCGCGGACAGTCCAATCCTCTCCGCTTGCTCCGATCCCTTTAGTCGCGGATTTGCTTGTCTTGCGGACCTTTACCGTCCCTTTAACACGTCATTTCTAGATGATTGGAATGGTTCCGAGGTTATCTCATCACGAGACGCCCTGATCGCTCTGGAAGAACATCTCCAGCGTGCAGTGCCTGCCGACCCGGATCTCCCCGACGTTGTCTTGGCCGACCTGCGCGTATCCCAACAGTGGCTGCGCACCGTCGTGTGGCAGATGGCAACGACGGCCGGATATCTGTCGAGCACACCGACTCATCCGAGCCTAGACTTCCGCTACCCGCTGCAGATCGCAAGGGATCTGGCGGTGGCAACGTGGAAGCTATCGCGGGAGAGCATGGAAACCCACGGGATTGGCCTGGTAGAATATCCTCCCTATTGATCTTTTCGGTATTGCTAACCCAAGTAGATTGAGAAAATCTTTGAAGTTGCGTGTACCCTCATAGACGTCATGGCTTGTCTCTCCTCCGCAGGACTGCGCTCCTCAGGCTTTGAGTTAGGCCCCCAGGATTACTTGAAGCATCTATCGTCGCTGGTGGAACGCTTGCCCGGCGGTCGAGCGAGATTTCTTCCTCTGCTTATCGACAAGTTGGACCAGACGCTACCGGCCTTGCTACAGCCCGTTACTTTGCACCTCGGTCTCCCGGGTGCAGACAAGACTGGTACAAATGAAATGAAGGAAGATGATGATGGCGATAACGTAGCAGATGCGATTGACTATACACAAGGAACTCAAATCGGCGATTAAAATCTTCTCTTTCGACCAGGTATCACAATATGGCTTCCTCCGAGGGGCACTCGACATGCAAGAACCGTTATCAAAACAGCTGCGACGATGGAAATTAGAACACATTCCCTCTGACTTGCCTCGTCTTCTTCAACCGAATATCCTCCCACATCAGGATCGCGAACACGGCAGCCGGGAGGATCGAGAGCCCAGCTACTAGCATTCGTTTCTGAGCGACGCCGTACGCGTATATGGTCGCGTCTCGCTCGGGAGTTCCGATCGGGTAGGACAACACCGTGGCAATGGATCCGTACAGTTCGGCCGCCATGTGCTTTTTGTCTGCCGGTAGGGCCTCCCGCAGGTAGTGAGGCACCGTGCTCGTCCAGATAGCACCGGAGATGGCCGACCCGACGCCGGACCCGATCTTCGAGAATAATCCGACCAGGGCAAACGAGACAGCGATTGTCTCGTGTCCTCCAGTAGCCATGGCAGCCATTTGTTGGCAGATGACCAAGGTGCCGCCTGAGATGGCTTTAAATACCTCGCACATAATCACAGACCCGATGTGACTGTCTGGAGATCGAAAGTGGAGCATGAGACCGGTTCCAAGGAAGGTCAGTGGCATCGCAGCGAGGGCGATCCATTTCAGGCGACCAACTTGTCGGATAAACCTAAGAATCGTTAATATGATATAGTGCTAATTCGTTTGGAAACATACAATCCCAACGGGACGGACCAGAAACAGGTCCCGATCGTATAAATGTTGTAGATATAGCCTGTGTCTCTTATGCTGGTGTTGAATACCACCTGTAGATAAGAGGAAAGGTATAGATCCCATGAGCTAGCTTAGTTAGCTTTATCTATCACGTTCAGGAGAGGTAAGTGAAGGAAATTACTAGAAGCTCGCAAACATGGTCGCCGAGAGAAGACAAGCACCAAGAAGAGTTCTGTCCTTGAGACGACTAAACGGCACAAAACAGACTGTGGCGCCGAAGCGTTCCCAGTATACGAAGCCGATAATACAGGCGCATCCGATGAACAACATGGCAATAATTTCCGGAGACCTCCATCGATCGGCCAGGGAGGAGTTCCACATGCTATCGTGAGACGAGGCCAGAGTCAAGGGCAGTAGTATCAGGACAAAGGCCCCCGTAATCAAGATCAACCCAATCGCTGCGTTTGTCAGAACACGTTTCTGAAATTACATAGCTTTCTGAAAAGTACTCACTGTCGAACTGGGTAAAATAATGTTGGACAGACTGAAGCCAAGTGCGCCCACTCACTTCCTTTCGAATCAGCCCGGCCACTCGTGCCTTGCGCCGTGCACTCCAAAGAAGGCCCAAAAGGGGAGCAGACACGATTGGAGTCACGATAGCGAAGATGCCGAATCCCCACCATAAGGCTCCTTGGGAGTAAAACTGTTGGGCAGCAGCGGGACCAAGAAATGTTGTCACGATATAAGGGGTCCCGGCTACTCCGTAGACAAAGGCTCGGTTCACAAGGTCGGTAGTATCGGACAAGAATACATGGAGGACGTAGTCCATTCCATTGTAGCCCAGCCAGTAAATAATCTAATTATCAATTAGATCCAACTCAGTATTTGAGCCAGAAACATACCTGAGCTGCTACGTAGGTTTCGATATTCCGACAGGCTGCCATGAGCATGAGACCTGCACCGAGTTAGCGGAGGAAGGCATGATCCAGTAGGAAGGAGGAATACCAATGGTGCATAGTACCACGGTCAACCCGAAGCCCTCCGGTCGTCCCCAAATATCAATCATCATGGCGATGGGCAGCCGACCAACTCCGCCGACGATGCTAGTCAAAACATTAGTGGTGGAAATGAGGGAATGATTGGTAAAGGCGGAAAAGGCGTATGGCGACAAACTGCCGGTTGTCTCCTGCTGAAAGGAATTGACGAAGAAGATGAGAAAGACCCTGGACTGGTTAGCTCTCGGTACCACATGGCGTGGGCTGCAGTTCCATACAGAGCATATCCTGTGTATAGCGTTCTCGTCGACCAGACCGTGGCCAATGCCTCGATCTCTGCCACTCCGTGTGCCTGTCTTTCTGTCTCCTCGTCTGGCAGTGATCCCAGAATCGGCTCGTAATCATCGCGTGGGTCTGTCCCGGTAGCATAGTCACGCACTGTCCTGACGATCCAAGTCCAGGGCTGCTGGGACCTGCGGCGCAAGGCCCTCATCATGAAACTCATGATACGGAACAGGTC
The DNA here is from genome assembly GCF_023601865.1 of Aspergillus affinis. Taxonomy (NCBI): domain Eukaryota; kingdom Fungi; phylum Ascomycota; class Eurotiomycetes; order Eurotiales; family Aspergillaceae; genus Aspergillus; species Aspergillus affinis. Next base: position 122,354 of record NW_026515823.1, read on the forward strand.
GGCTCTCCAGTGAAAATGGGAAGTGGATTGTTTCTGCGTCCAGCCCTTTCAGTTCATCCCGCCACAGCCGTGAACAAGTAGTTAGATCTTGACAGGGTCAAGGTGTTGGCGGGGTGAACGATGGGAAATGACATGACACGAGGGAGATTCTCGGATGTGTGCCGGGCACAAGAAATTGTGGCCCGTTGCAGCCTATTATGGGACGTCCCACTGCCCTCTGACCTGATCGGTGGAGACTTTGGGGGCCTTCCCTCGTGAAGCCGTGATTGGCGCACCACGCGAGCGGGTCTCTTATCAGATGAGATAATCAGATAAGATGTTCCGTCCCCGGCCCGGTCACGGGACTGCCAGGGAGCCCCTACGGAGTAGTACACTGTTCTCAATCATGAACCAAGGATTCAGGAGTCAATGGGCATTCGGATCTCTGAGCGATGTGCTATTCTATTCAGGAACCCTATTTTGACTCTGGAAAAAGCTCCATCTTGCATTCTTCGCATATCCCACCTGTCTAAAGAATTGATCTAAAGTATATATCTAAACCGCAACGGTTTTTCGCTAACATCCACACCTTCTATCTCGGGACCCTCCTCATCATCCAGTTTCCGATTCATACGTGCATGTACCATCCGGATCACGAACGCCAACACGGCCACCAGAAATGCGACGGCGGCGGTAGCGCCTCCCCCGGGAATGTACCGTGGCCCGGAAGAGGACGGCCACATGTAGCTACCATAGATCGACGCCGTGTTACCCAGCATATTGGCGATGGCGATGGCGGCCGAACGCTTGACCAACGGTCGGGGGAATGAGTTGGCGACCCATGCGATGATGATTTGGTAGGCCGACACAGCGCCCATTGGCATTCTAACGTGAAATTAGGTGGTGTTCACAGCAGTGAAAGCGGGAATAATGGAATGGAGCAACGTACAGGAACATGCCAAAGAACTTGGCCCCAATATTCGTGGTCGCCGTGCAAATTATACATCCGATCACACTGACCATCATAAGCGCGATAACATGGATCCCACGATCGTTCGATCGACCCGAGGTCCAGGTGACAACAAGCGAGACCAGGAATGTAGCGATCCATACAGGTGCGGTGATCAGCAGAGTGATGATATTGTCATACCCCAGGGTCTGCACAATCGTCGGGAAGAAATATTGGAAGTTCTGCGAGAGCAACGAGGTGTGTTGCAGCAGGATGAACAGGTAGATGCGTTTGTCCGTGAATACCAGATACAAGGCTTCCTTCATCGAACCGGTGTTTGTGTCGTCAGCTTCACCGGCATCGGCAACCAGACGCCATTGTGCATAAGACTGCTCGCTGGCATCAAGCCACGACGTGGTAGCAGGATAGTTGGGGAGCATGAAGCTGATGAGTTCAATCAGCGGGGCCAAGTGGAAGAAAGGAAAAGACCCACGCTGCAGCAATCGATATCCCGACCGTGATAGTACCCTCGATGATGAAGAGCCAACGCCATCCGGCGATCCCATGCGCATCGTGCAAATTCCCCAGCACTCCCGCTCCAATCAATCCGCCGAAGGCGTTGGCGAGAGAGCTACCGGCATAAAACCAGGCGATACGATGACTCAACTACTTGAATAAGCGGGCATGATTTGGATTCCAGTGGTGAGGGCGATTTTACCTCTTGTCTGGTATACCAACTCGACCTAGTTCACTAGTCACTATGCGCTCTTGAGATAATCTGGACAGCGACTCACATCAACATGACCGCCCCCGGAAAGAATGGGGCCTCAACGAAGCCGAGAAAGAAGCGCGAGACCACCAGACCGGCGAAGGACTGAGTGGCCGCCTGACACGCCGATATGGCCCCCCAAATGCCCATGGCGATTCCTAGGAACAACGACGGTCGCACGCGGGTCAACAGCAGGTTCGACGGCAGTTGCATCAGGAGATATCCGACAAACAAGATGCTGGTTGCGAGGTTATAATCTGTCCCCTTCATGCCTAAATCTTCTTCTAGCGTACCGAGCCGAGCCTGGGACAGATTGCTGTGATGGTCAGCGACATCTTCATTCACACATCCAGAAAAGAAACTCACTTCCGATCGAGAAAGTTCAAAAGATACATCAGAATCAAAAAGGGCAGCAGGTGCAAGTCCACCTTGCGTAGTAACTGGCGCGTCATCCGCTTATGCCAGTCGGCACTCTTGGACGCATACGCCTGGTACAAGGCATCCTGGCCTAGTCCTTCGAGTTTCTCCGGGTTCGTCTGGTACTCAATGAATTCCTCGGCTGGTTTGGACATCTTTGCGACACCGTTGACTCAATAGACGGTGACTCAGGTCGAAGAAGAGCTCATTTATACGAAGTGGAGTCGGAGGAAGTCCGAGCAGGACAGAAGCTGGAGATAAAGTTGGCTTGGATCCCCTCATTTTCCACCCGCTGTGGAGGCGGGGCTGTGGAGTTGCCTCGGGGGAATCGCCCCCGAAATCTGACCTGGCGAGGATCGTCGCTGGTCATGCTGCCTTCTCGAGGAGTGGGATCTAGACTTGTGAGGCATACCAACGGACACAGAATGAGTGGATCTGTGAGCAAATGCCCTGACTAGATGAACACAAGTGTTGACAGATCATCGACAAAATTACAGGCATTCGGAGTTATAATCATGTAAACAAGCAATCTAGGAGCCATTGTTCTTCTATAGCGGTCGCAGTAGCAAGGCAAAAATCTCCTGCTTCTCCCATGCGTGGTCGTTAGACTGCACTGTGGCATTTAGTCGGCTGGGCATCGCTTTGCTCTCAACACACTAGGTGAGCGTTTGGAGAGTTGCCTGAGGGAAAATACCTTGATTTCCGTCATTGGGATTCATGGGGAATCCCGAATGCAGTTCACCCTGAGCGATCTTGGCCTGACGAATTCTCATCCAAAGGCGACCGCCTCGATCGCGCTGAGATATGATTTGAGTTGACAGGATAACAAAGAGAATAGTAGTATGCAAGAGAAGGGGCTTAGACATAATCGAGAAACCCTGGTCCTGCAATTTGAGCTGAACAGAAAGAATTGCGTCAGGACAAGTGAAAGACCGAGTACGTAGGCATCAGATTTGGGCTCATCAACCTTGCCAGGGAGAAACGCGCGTCAGAAATGCGACTTTCTATTCTATTTATAATCTCGGAAAAAATTGTACAAGAGATCTGACCTAGCCGACAGGCAGCCATAACCAAGTGAGCTCTGGCTGCACCATCCTACGGATAGAAACGCGCCCCATGTGCTGAACGAGGCGACCCGGCCGTCGGACATTCTTCCACGCTCGTCTCAATGTCTGTCCGAGTGTAGATCCGGCCCTCGGGAATAATAATCCGCTCCTTACTGGTACTGTTCCCAAATGGCTCGTGGATTTCCGTGCCGGCTGTATGTTCTCCGTCGGGGTGCTTGCCTGGCATATTGTCGAGCGCAATCCTCTGATCGCGCACTTTCGAGAAGCCCGACCCGTACTTCTTGCTGTTTCCCGGCCAGTAGTATCCTTTGCCCGAAGAGTATTCGCCGACGAGCCGGGGAAGGAAGCGCGAAGTGATGGCTTTGAAGGAGGGAATGGACGACGCGAAGATGCCGACGTTGATTTCGATCACGGACCAGCACATGGCATCGCTAATGGCGTGGGTGGTATCAGGCGAGGTGAGCATGGCGGGAATGTAGGTGATCCGGATAATGGAGGATACGCAGGCGCTTTGGGCACGGGCTGTTAGACTCTCTCTTGCTGCACGAAAGATGGAAATACTTACAACAGTCCCAAACACAGAATAAACGCCAATGCAATCTTCTGTTTCATCGGCATCTGCAGTCGGAAAATGATTCGCGCGGGTAAGGAGTAAGACAGGAGGTCGGTGAGAATGTTGAGGGCGGTGTTGGCCAAGTAGAAGACATTAATTTGGACGCATTTTCCTGGCAATGCCGTGCTCCATGCCTTGGGAATAGGATTGCACTGGAACGCAGCCGTCAAGACGAAAGAAAGCGCCTGCGCGACCACCACCACCAGCATCACCAAGGACAGTCGCGTGAGGTATCGATCCCCCAGGCGAGTGTAGAACACGCATACGGAAGACTTGATAAAGCCCAGAGTGCTCAAATAAAACATCGAGCTTAACCAAACGACCTGTTTTATGGTTAGAACGTCGCCCTTCCAAAGAGTGGGCTGTGAAGGCATACAAAAGCGTAGGTTTCGAGATGACTAGGGTCAACATCTTCAAGGTGGGATCCCAATCCGTTCTTGACCGCTATGCTTCTAGTCAGTTTATAAAATTTGCAAGCAAACCTGGAACGAGAGGACATACCAACAACGGTAACCGCCGAGAATGACCACGAGAAAAGCTAAGAAATGTTCAGTCGCTCCTTATTCAATTATGGGTAGGTCGGTCTTACGCAGGCACCGATAATGAGGTCTAATCGCGATGTGTTCGCATGTACTCGGCGGTATGTCAAGGTAGAAGCAACTTACAATCATCAATTCCCATCTTTCCCAGGACAACAACGCGGGAAAACATCCGTAGCGACAAAACGATGATAGTCAATGCGAGGAATCCCACGGCAATGCCGGCTACCACCGGCCCTTGCGAATCCGATGCCATCGCAGCCACCCCACAGAGTACAAGGCTTGTTTATCCAGGAGGAATAGGTGAATTAAGGAGAGTGCGACTGAGCGATAATTAGAATCGACTAGTGAGTTAATCCCCTCCTCATTCAATGACTGATTCCCATGGGGTCCAAGCAACCGCACAGTAGGTTCAGCGAACGAAGCAAAACCCAGTGGCCGGTCGGTGAACAGGGCCTATATATGCCAATGTGGGCATCCGTGCATTTGGAATCTCGGTACCAACCCATTTGGATAGATCGAACCCCCCTCCCCTGGGGATATACTGAGTACGGAATACATCTAGTTCCCTGGATCTGGCGGAGAGGACAAGGATGAACAAACTCGTTTTTCCATAAAGTGGTGGGCTTTCCGACTATTTTTCTCCAATCGCTAGTAGATCGACCGCCTGTGGGCTAGACTGAGAGGCAAATGTGATACACTGAGCCAAGGCTAGCGTGACGATGGACAATGCCCATGGCAATCTCCACCACATTCGATCTGGGTGTTGGCAATATGATATATCAAATTTATCCCGGCCTTCTTCGGTGAAAATGGGCCAACGGCGAGAGATCGATAGAACACGACTGATCAAGAAGGCAAGCGGCGGTCTAACTGTCTTCCATGGAATTTGAGTTATTCTAAGGCGGCGATAATCTCACGCCAGCACAGGACATAGTGGCGAACTGCATGACCAGCAATCCATTCCGTAAGGAGTAAAGGATGTTTCAGGCCTACGACGCGGAGATTTCGCCCTAATCATGAAGAACCGCTTATAGGGCCTTCTATCCAGTATTGCCAAACTCTCCCTATGAATGTTCTTGCACTGCGGCAGGTCCGGCTCGAAAGGAAAGAAAGAAAGCGCTCACATGCCGACCAAGTTGTTGATCCTGTCTCAGGACCGCAATGCCTGTCGGGTTGTTTCTCCTGACAACCCGAGAAGGAGACTTTTTTTCTTCTGCCTCTTCTCCTTTTATTTATTGCCCACGCCTCGATTCGGAGTCAAGTTACCGGGAATCCATGAGCGAACAAGTCATATTTGGTCATCGGAATGGTTCCCCAGAACGTGGGAATAAACAGGTTGCGCCCTGTTCGGGAGAGCGCAAGCCCCTGAAAAAATCAAGGACACTCGGTCTCGCTGCCTTTGTACTTGTTCCGCTTATCGCGATCGTCAAGATGCATCCCGGCCTACGGAGTGACCCAAAGATTGGCTGTTCTATAGTTAGATCGCGTTCGCATAGGAACACTTTCCCGTTTTCCCGCCAATCTGTCCAGTCAACAATGGGCTCTAGCCGACTGGGTCGCTTCTCGTTAGAGCGATGTTGATAGTCGAGTTTGACGGTGAAAGCAGTGACCCATGACGGCTCTTAGCGGCATCGGGTTTTTGCGGACCCATCCACCGCTTCAGAAGAGTGGCGACGGGGGAGCAGGTTGCGGTCCCCTGGGGAATATCGGTATAAAATCATATGCGACTGCAAGATAGTTTGATTGATCTTCTGCGAGAAAAATCAAATCACCATGCAGTGAGATTTGCCCATTCATCTTATTTGTCTTCCACCGGAGTCCTACAAAGTACATATTCCTTATGCGCCGAGATTCGAGAACGCCTACAGCCCTCCTGTGGTGCGAAGAATTCTCCCAAAGTGAACGTGATGACAGTGACACCGACGATCGTGGACTGCGACTCCGCTGATCGTCCGAACAGAACGCCAAAAGTCCCAACTCCAAACACCGACGCGTTGGGGTCGACTTACTGACTCGCGTATGGGAAACTGCACACCGAAGGGGGCACGGTTATTTTTGCCTTTCTTTTGCGAGGGACAGGCGTCCGATTTCCATCCTTTTCGGAAGACTGGAGTTGATGAATCTCACAGGGAGGAGGGTGACAGACCTCATTCCTGCGGATAGAAGCAGGCTGGAAAATCGACATTTTGACAGCACAAGAGGGGGTGAAAAAGCAAGTTAAATCTGGGCCTTTTGGTCCGGCCAACTTTTTTTGCTCCGTCATTTATACGAGGAAATACCATGGATCTTGACTGTGTATCCAGAGGATGAAAAGCTAACCATGAACAAAGTTGGATATCGTGAATACTGGATGGATTCCAAGTGGCGTGCCCTGCGAGTCCAAGAAGGTGGAAGATAGAAGAAAGAAGATAGAAGAAAGAAGATAGTCGTGGATGACGGAGGAGGAGCACAAGCAGCTCTGCATAGCTGACACATCATCTTATGCAATGCGCGCATATATATCGATCACCTGACATGTCAGCTGACGTCATGGCCGAGAGTCTCGAACAATTCATCGTCCACCATTCATCATCCCCAGTCTCCATTGTCCACAGTTCTATACGAGAAGTCGACCGACAACAAAGATTGACGGAAGACAATCTTGGGTCCATGGACAAGTCAACCTTCTCCCGTTACCATGGAACCTGCGATCGGGTCACATTGACCGGTGGCAATTCGGCTGCCTGGAGTCGATAACGTCAGCGATTCCGATCGCGAGGCATCGTACAGAACGGAATGAACTGCCTGAGATCTCTCACATCTTTGTTTACCGCGCCAACCCTGCGAGGCTGTCGATGGCCACTAACGAGAGTTTGCCCTTGTTTGTGGCACAGGAAACGCTCTGCACCTATCCCATCAGCACCGTGTACAACAGCTGTCCCCGATATCTGTATTATGCGCTTCTCTTCGTCTCCTGCGCGACGCGGTGGCGGGGATGGCTGGCGGACGTCTTTCTAGGGACGGCAGCGACGTATGCCGGAACGGCGGCCATCCAGGCTTTCATCTTGGTGGCTAGTCGCAAGCGTGTCCCCGAGGCGACGACAATCTCGATTCCCTCCGTGTCGAATAGCACGCCTCTGATCGACTATTTCCCATCGATAGTGACGAACCAGACGTGGTTGCCCCTTCGTCCATCCACCCAGGACCTGGACGGTGACGCGGTGCTGGCCATCGTGGTGACGGGGTATCTGGTCTTTCTACCCCTGCAGTGCTGGTCTCGCAGTCTGCAATACAAGCGCTCCAAGTACGTGGTGATCTTTCTGTGGAACCTGATGATGCTGGCGGGCACCATCTGCGCCCTCGTCTACTGGCCGACCCTGGAGAGAACGCCCAAGCAGTACATGTTCTGCAATCCATTGTTCCCGCCGGCCGACATGATCTCCAGCGATGGCTGGCAACCCAAGCTATGGGCATCTACGTGGAACGAAACCGTCTGGAGCCTGTTCAGAAACGATTCACTCCTGCAAGAACTAGAGAGTGTCTGCTTTTATCCGTGCTTCAACACCACCCAGGTCCTGCGAAAAGCGACCGCTCTCCAGGCCAGCGTGGCCGTGGACGGGCTGAGTGACACGTCGCAGCGCGGTCTTTGGAACAAGGTCACCTACTCGAAGAGCTACATCTATGCCCTGATCGCGATCTCGGTAGGCCTCAACTTTGCCCTGATGACCTTTCAATTCCTCGCCTATCCATCGCGAATCCCGTCGCTTCACATGTCCGTAATCTGGAAGGAAAGGAAATCCATATACTCGGGTATCAAGCAAGATCTTCGACAGTCGCTGATCGAAGTCCGACGGATGTTGGCACAAACGGACTCCCAGTTCTGTCTCGCGAAAGCCCTACGCGTATACCGACTGTTCAGCCCGCATTCCTTACGACGTTGGATATTCCCAATTATTGATATCGTCTATCTGATCGCTTTCGGACTGAGCGTCGTGGCCAGCCCTTTCACGGCGATCGCATTCGTGGTCTGGATCGAATGGTATATCCGCAACGACGGACCACCGCAAGAGAATATCCAGCAGGTCGGCCAGTGGTCGCCTCTCGTGGCCTTTGGTCTGGTTCTGATTTCGGCGGGGATTCTACGCTTGCGATATCAAGTTGCCTCGACCGATGAATTGGACCACGAAATTACCAAGACGCGATCAAAGCTGGAGAAGTTAGAGGGCTTGAAACGAGTGCAATCGGCCAAGTTTCCACCAACATCGAACCTGGCAGTGTAACAGGTCATGAGAAGCTGGAGAGTCACCGAGTAGATAGAAATATGTAGGGGGCCCTCAATGAGTATAGCTCCTTCCGCGCCGACCGTGGCAGGAGAGTTCTAATTATCGAGCGCGATCGGGCAACAAAGCTGCTTGGCGAGCAGGCAGCAGTGCAGAGGAACAGCAAATAAGATGTGCTGAAGAAACCCCCACGAGAGCAGCTGACGTCATCGTGGGATTTCTCCGCGACCAGCCGAATCCGTGGATACAGTTCACCACCTGTTCCCCGCCAACAACTCACTCTTCCTGTCTCTCGATTCCTTTTGCCCAGCGATAGAAAGCTCAACTGAAATTGCAATAACCACGGTCGCCATGTCGACATTCGAGCTGGCGCGTAGTGTTCGTCATCTCATTGTGCAACCGGCGGACCTGCGCTTCGACCCCCCCGAGAGTTATCTGTTCGTGCAAGATGGGTTGATCATTTCCTGCGGCGTGCTGTATGCACTGTGCTATTTCTTCTGTATGATTCGGACATATCGCGACAAGACCTATCCGGGTTCCAGTGTTGGGGGAATCCAGTTCCTGTAGGTTGAGTGGCACCCGGTCGGCTCCTTGACGCTGACGAGAAATAAAATCAGCTGCCTAACAATGGCATATGAGTTCTTCTATGCGTTCACCACGACCTCGACATCTTTAGAAAAGGTGGCGTTCTTGATCTGGTTTGAAATGGACGTCGCCTTCGCCACCATCGCTATCCGACATGCACATACGTCTCATCAACGGTGGTCGCTGGCGCGCAACATGGTCTTTGGCTGTGCCATTGCAGTTCTAGGATTGAAAATGCTGGCTGGACTGTACCCCGACGAACGCGAACAGGTCACGGCGTACTGGACGGGGATCTTGCTTCAGTTTCCGATCGGGTGGACGTGCGTGTATTCTCTCTGGAAGAACCGCGACACGCGAGGACATTCTTTGGAAATGTGGTAAGTTTCGGTGGGACTGGAAGATTAACAGACTATAACTGATGCATGTTAGGATAACTCGGTACCTGGGATGCTTCACTGCATATGGGGTCTTTATTTGGCGTTACTTGAACGTACCACAGAACTGGGGATATGTGGCGTCACCGTGGAGCGTGGGGATTATTGTCCTGACGCTCCTTCCGGAGACTCTCTACCCATTCTTATACTTTAGCGCATACAAAACACAGAAAGCCAAAGGCGAATGATTTCCCCAACGACAGTGGATTCGTTCTGGCGTGGGAAGCAGTTTCCGCTCAGCATGAATTTGCCGGTGCGTGTCTTGAAGGAGCCAAAGGTTTGGAAGCTCAAATCGAGACTTTTACATTCATTGATATCATGATTATAGATGTAAGAACAAAAGAAAAGAAAGACCGTGCATGGACAGTTTGAACCACAACGACGTCTCGTCGCAATTCAACATCACATTAGTATATGAGCCACTGATAAGCGCCCGCATTATTGTAGTAGACAAGAGAGAAACTGCGCGGTCGAGAAGCAGCCTATCTATGCCCCCGGGCTGGACTGGCCCGATCTTCTTCAAGAATATATTCTCTCGTCACGGTGATTCGATGAGGATCCTGCGGCTGGCCCGGGGGCAGGATTTGCTCGACGCTGTCACCGGCAGAGGACTGCTGCGTCCCCATGGACTTCTCCTGGCGCTCGATCAACTCGAAGCGATCAGTATCTTTGCCGAAGGACGAGACGAACGTCTTGTTGGTGCCGGGGAATTTGGACCCGAACGACGCATAAGCACCGGTCGGCTTGCCGGAAGACTTGCCACGGTTCGTCGAGCCGAACCAGCCAGTGTTTCGGAAGAGCGGTTTGATTCCTGGTAGCGATGCGACCATGGCGGCGACGAAGCACTCGCGATCGGCCCAGCCGAGAGCGATTGAGAGCGTCGAGATACTCTTCAACGAGTAGTAGGCTCGCAGGATGGTACAGATCATGATAAACAGGCCGGAAGAGAACAACACGACGAGGACTAGCTTGCGCCCAAAAGGAATTTGAAGCTTAGCCAGGACGGGAATGGGAATAATGAGACACACAAGATCGGACCTGCGACAGGTTAGCATATCTCAGGTCATCCTGTATGATGCGTGTGGATATCCTACGCCACGTTGAGGACCGCGATCACTATATAGTTGGGCGACCGAAGCGTGCAATTATCTGAGTGGCTTATGTTAATTCGACGGCCGAAAATCGAGGAATTGGGGACCATTACCTCCTGCATAGGGCTTGATCTGCCAGTTTCGTGGGATGGGGGTACAGACGCAGATATGCGTCAGCATACATGCTAACCAAGTGATGACACAGAAGATCGAAGCCGCATGAACCAAACGATGCCACGAGGTTCCGTCGCTGGAGAGACCAATACACGTTAGCGGGCAATGGGCTTGGAGTAACGACACGAGAACAGGCATCATACGTCATCTTATGGTAAAGACATAAGAGTACTCCTTTGAGACACCAGATGTAGGATAGGTACCACATCCAGTTCATGAACGCGAGCTTAGACCCGAGGATCATGTCAGGTACCTTGGAATCAGGTACCATCATGGCGGTCTGCTCGTTAAGCCCGATGTTATTACCGAAGATATCTGGAGTTCGTTAATGAAGGTTTCTCGCCACGACAGGGGGATGCTGTTTCTCATACTGAGGAGATGGATAATGACGGTTTGCATCGTCCAAAAGATCTATAGGAAGCGACGTCAGCAAGTCAAAAAAGCCCCAACTCGTGGGGGTGATATGTAACATACCATTGCCATGATCGCAAGGGCGTCGCTCATCCCCAAGGACCGGATGCCGACATATTTGATCCTGGCGTAAAGTCGCAGAAGGAGAAAGCACATGCCAAGTGCATACTCGGTGAACGTCTCGATTGTCAAGCTGTCCGCGGCCATGGCGGAAAATTTAAAAGCAGCAGATGCTTAATCCCGTAGCAAAAGACACTGTGGAGGGATTCCAGAACCCCCTTTCCCAGGCGTTCCTGCAGGTCGTCGGTCGTTACAAGGATGGGCGTTGTCTGCACCCAGGGTTCGACTTCTGGCCGGAAAACCTCTTCTGGAGAACCAGCGTGGCGCGAGGGAGTTGCTAAATACCAGGTAAATGATGCAGGATTAGGGTTTGCAGCGCGACCAACCCGTTAAAAGATCGGATCGAGGAGAATTAGGGCGACTGTCAAAAATAACATATCCCAATTCCTTGGGCGGACCGTGCAGATCTCTTAGGGAGGTTTTGGTTTGAGACCCCATTGGCAATAGTAGAACCCTTTCTTTCATGTGCTGCTGTGAAATTTTGATTTGTTACACTTTATTCCGGATTTTAGCGGACGGCTGGCATCCGCTTCATTTCATGATGCCTACTCCGTATGAATGATGAAGACTGGGTGGAGCAGCGCGACGGTGCTAGCACCGTACAACACCAGGCTTGTACAAAAAGGAAATAGAAAAAGTTTCCCTGGTCACCATGGTCACCGATTGTGTCCTCCGTGCCGTCAACTACGTAGCTGGGTGGAGCCAGCTGGCTAACTAGGTATGTCCTGTCGAATCCTCCAGGGCCCATAAGCGTTTCAGCTACTCGATGCGGAAACAGAAATAGTCGACTCGACGGCTTAGAATTAGGACCAGGGGTTCGCGAAGCAGCCCATGTGGATAGGAAAGATTTGTCTAGGTTGGAATGACACCAGTTTAATCACTGATAGCTCCACTGCCTAGAATGTGCCGGGCAGGGGAGCCGGTCAGTAGTACGGAGTAGGAAGAACAAAGAACCATGCCCGAGGCCGCGTCAGGTATACATCGTGCATCGTAAGATTTAACGTCCACGAGTAACCTGTCCTAATCCCAGGGACGAAGTAGATAAGTATTAATTGATTTCCCACAAGCATCCCATCCAAAGAAAATGCAAGTTGCTGTCATCACTGGCGGAGGTTAGTCGCCCTTCTATTTCTCCCCCCATTCCTCCCTGACAGGCAATTTTGTCTCCGGCACATCATGAAGGAACAAGCTAACATAAAGGGGGAGGCGAATAGCGAGTGGCATGGGCCTGGCAGTTGCCAGTGCCCTGGCTCAAAGGGGCGATTGGAAAATACACCTTCTCGATATCAGCGAGGAACGGGGCTCCCAGGCGGCCAAAGAGTTGCCCAATACCTTCTTCCACCAGGCCGACATAAGCAACTACGGCACTCTAGCTCGTACATTTGACAGCATCTTCTCCAGTAGTGGCAACCGCTTGGACTTTGTGTTTGCCAACGCGGGCGTCATCGAGCGGACCAACTTCTACGAGACCTCTACCGGGCCATCTGGAGGCGTCGCGGAGCCGGATCTGCGTACCATCCAGGTGAATCTGAACGGAGTGATCTACACGACTGTGCTCGCCGCCCATTACTTCCGCCTGTCCCCTCATGGCGGCAAGGGGACCTCCCTGGTCATGACCTCCAGCTGTGGCGGACTCTATCCTTCGCACTATTCGCCCATTTACACGGCGTCCAAACGTACGTGCTTTATTCCCTGCAGCTCGTGCCTTCACATTTGCCATCTGACCGCAATCTTTTCTTTGTCCACCAGACGGCGTCCTGGGCTTCATGAGATCCGTGGCCCGCCCGTTCGCCCAGGACGGCATCCGGGTCAATGCCATCTGTCCCGGAATCGTGAAAACGAACCTGGTTGATGCGCAAGGGTGGTCCGGCTTCCCGGAAGACCGATTCATCCCTGTGGAGAGGATTGCTGAGATAGTGACTCTGTTGATCGATGGCGGGGAGATGGTCGATACCGCTGATATTCGTGTCTCTTGCGCGGTTGGTCGAGCGGTGGAGCTATCCGGGTCGAATTACTACTTCCGCGAGCAGCCTGAGTTTTGCGACAGTGAGATGAAGGAGGTAATGGGAGCCACCGAGCTGGAGAATCAGGTGGGGGCAGTCCTCAGTGGTTGAGAGGTCTTAAGACTTGGGAAGAGAGACCCATCATGATTTACTACCCACACGGTCGTACGGAGTACGGGGTAACTAAGGATTACTCCATAACATCATTTACGAAGTATTGTTCATTAGATACCAACAATTGACGCATGGCGGCATGACCCCGAAGCACCATGAGGTGCATAAACTATCAAAAACGTGATGGAGTCTATGGAATCCTTTGGTTCAATTACCAATGCTCCGGCAGAGTCGACATTCAACGATTGATGCTTCGAAGGATCAGTCCACCCTTGACGGGACGCCGGATGAACCATACTACCCAATAGCAGTGGGCAAAAGGATAAAGGAACAGAGCAATCCCGTCCCAGGCAGGCAGACACAGCGTCAGTAGTGGTGATCATGGCTCAACTCGTGCGGAAACTCCCTAGGGTCCTTGGCTGTTTCGGACTTTGACCGGGATTTGGGCGCGAGAGTTGACCGAGGGAATGCGACTAATGCATAAGAAGACCAGTAGCGCAAGGATCACCGACACTGGCAGGGCGAGCGACCAAAAGATCGGCAGTCTTAGGGTTGGGCTAGCGCCAGGCCGACGCTTGACATGAGACTCTAGGAAATGAGAATTGAGTAACGTCCATTGCCCGGTGGGTCGCTGGATGCTTTCAGCGGCCCAAGCCGGGCCAATTTTACATCCTGAGTCTTATCTCTGCATTTTAAGTTCTGACGCTGAGCCTCGCGCTGGTCAGCGTTCACATTGGACACGCGAGACCCAACCGCTGTGGAGCGCCAAGTCTGACACTGGACAAAGACCCTCCTTCATCTCCACAGACTAGCATCGGAAGGAATCGTACGATTTCCTAGAGGTGGGCAAAAGCCCGAATTCATGCCTCTAATCTCTTAGGCCCCTTCCTCCGTCGCCAATGTTACCCTTCTGGCTCGCGGGCTGCAGGCCGGTGGGTTTAAAATTTAACTCCTGACGGAATGCAGAAGCTGTCACAGAAGTCCCGCCAATGTGAATGCCGATTCCTGGCTAACGGTTATTTTTTTCCCTTGTGGTGTCCACAATTTGTCGTATTTACTGCGTAATATTCGACAGGATTGGTTCGCGGACGGAGGCCTTACGTGTTGACTGTTGAGCTAATAAAAGGGGGTGCATCGAGGCCACTAAACTATCTCAATGCTCCGTAGTTCTCGGATTCTTTTCTTCTTCCCTTTTTTCTTTTACGGAATGGCATCCGGGAGTTGGGAATCCTCGCCGTGCATTGCGCGGAACAGGGGCTCCCACACGGTGACCGCTCGCTTTGTGACATGGCCATTGCCCAAGGGTGGGAGTGGGTAGAAAATTGTCTTGTCGGCTGAGCATTCCAGCAGCTCCCCTGCCATGCCCGTGTCATCCTCCAGAAAGACCTGATATGCGTCCAGGATTGTCTGGACGGGGGTTAAGCTATATCGCCGTGCTCCACGTTAGCTTGTCTAGGCTTTTCACAGAGTATGAGGAAGTCAGGAGTGCTCACCACTCCGCAGAAACCGCCTTGATCATTTCTGGGGGGACGATCGGGGTCGCGACGATTCCTGGTAAGACGCAGTTGAGGTAGATGTCATCTTTTGCTTTCAGCAGTGGTGCGGCACCGCGCACGAATTGGTCCACGGCCGCCTTCGTGCCACAGTACTCTGGATAGGATTGGTGTGGGAAAATGCCGCCAATGCTGCCGGTCACCACGATCCGACCGCCGGGGTGAGGTTTGTTGTGTCGCATGAAGTGCGTCGCTAACACGGTCGCATAAATGACACCCTTGTAGTTGATGTCTGTGCACGATAGGTCTGGCTCCGGGGGAATCTCGTTGACCCCTGCTCCGCGGCGAGTCAATTGATAGATCGAAGAGGAGTCGACGACGCCGGCATTGGCACACACGGCATCGAGTCTGCCGTAGAGTTGGAACACCTGTTGATACATGGATGCCAGACTCTGATAGTTGCTCATGTCTGCGCGGAAGAAGCGTGCTCTCTCCCCAAGGCTCTTCACCAACTCATGGCCGGCCTCCTCACGGCGTCCAATGCAGGCTACCGTCCAGCCGCGTGCATAGAGGTCTTTGGACAGGTCGACGCCAATGCCCGACTACCGCAAATTTCCGGGGTCAGGAGCAATTGTACCGATCATTGAGATGGGGGCAGCGATCTTACCGTGGCGCCTATCACAATGGCAACTCGGGTGCTCTGCTCGGGTATCTTCGATACCATGTTGGCAACGTAGAATGGACTTCGTACGACTCAAGATGTGTAGAATTGGGGAGAAGTAGGAGTGATAATGACTTAGGGAGAAGGCACGTACATTTTTCTGGGGGCCTCCACCGCCATGCAGGTCTAATCAGCCGGGAGCTGCATTGCTCCGAACAAACGCAGGGCCTGATTCAACGGCTGATTGATCTTGCCATTGCGTTCCGCAGTGGGGGCCCAGGCCAGACGCCACCAGGTCTTAGTTTCTTGGACAGTTTGCCTTGATGGCACTAGTTCGAGTCAATCCTCTTCGATTATGGTTTGATTTTTCCGCATTACCGGCCGTGACCATGGGAAAAATGCAGATGACTTGCCGACAAGGTGTAGCGCATTGGCCGCTCGATGTCGGCTAGCGGATGGATTGTTAAGACTAACAAGAGTCCTCTGGCCTGGGTACCCCTGCTCACATCCTTCCCTCTCTTAACCCCGGAGGTCGCAATCACCCTCGACGACAATTCTCTCAACCCGTGTTCTGAGCCGGAAAAAATGGCGGCAGAAATGGAAAAGGGCGGGAGTCTTCCAGCGCAAGACGCATTGCCCCAGTCAGAAACGACTGTCGAGACAAGCATTGCCGGCGAGGGACAGGACGATGTCGAGCCCGTTGTGACGCTGAAGACTTGGCTCGTCTCTTGTGTATGCTCTTCTCTACGCAACCCCTTCGTCTGTTCACGCCTCGAGCCTAACCCCGGCGTCATAGATTCTTTCGTGCGGATATGGTTTATCATTCTGGCCCGTGCCGACGATGTCTGCCATCGGCACCTCGGTTTCCGCGGACTTGGGAAATCCTTCGGGGTACATGTGGTATGTTCCGGTAGGTCTTTGAACACTCATTGTGTCTACTGCACGGAAATTGCAACTGACCACGACCATGGACTGTATATGGTATAGGCCTGGACCATTGCCATCACCTGCTCTTTTATGATCTTGTCGGTTTAGCCCCTGCTGATTGAAATGCGCTCAATGACGCTGACCTCGTGCAGTGGTTCTAATACGGACCTGCTTGGTCGACGATGGTTCCTAGTCGGAGGTAACTTGGTAAGTAGGCCAACCGGGGTGATCGACGAGGCCATTTCAATTGACGTCTGCCCAGGTCTGCACTGTCGGTCATATTATTGTGGCGTCGGCGAAAAACACCAACCAAATCATCGCCGGTTTCGCCGTCTCGGGCTTCGGGGCAGCCAATTGCCAGGTATATACTTGCTCCCATTCAGAATATCAAGGACGATCCCGCTGACAGTGCGTCCTGCAATCATGATAGATGGCCGCATTTGCCCTGCCCGAGCTTCTCCCGAACAAGTGGCGACACATTGGGGTCGTTATTGCCGACTTCACCGTGTACATCGCGGTCATTGTGGCGCCCGTCACGGCTCGTTTTGGCTACGAGTTTGGCACCTGGGCCTGGAACTTCTGGGCCGTTGCCATCTTCCAGGGTCTTTCTTTCGTGGGATTGTTGCTGTTGTACTTCCCACCGGCCCATCCGTACGCTGACCCTATCCATCGGGTAACCCTAACGCGCACCTGTCCTAACTGATTGTGAGCAGAATCGGCGTTTCCTACAGCGAGGCGTTCAAGTCACTTGATTATGTCGGTATGTTTGTTCGCTGTTCAAGCTCTGTCTTCGCCGCTAACGAATCATGGCCCTCCAGGTGCCGTGCTGTTTATTGGCGGAATTGTACCTCTGCTGCTAGGAATCGTGTGGGCAGGTGTCTACGATTCTAACGATGCGCATGTGGTGGCTTGTCTTGTCGTCGGGTTTGTCGTCTTGATTAGCTTCGCGCTCTGGGAGACCTTCGCCAACCTGAAGTTCCCCTTGACGCCGACATACGTTTTCACCAGCTCTTACGGACGAGACTTCACGGCCCCTGCCGTTGCCCTGGGTGTGGTCAACATGTTCTACTACTCTTCAAGCATTCTCTGGCCACAGATGACGACTGTGCTGTACACCAACGGCGGTCTTGACTGGAAGTACGCCATCGTGTTGACTCTACCCCAGGGGTTGGCAATTGCTTTCGGTGCCTTTCTTCTGTCCGTCCTTGGACGGAAGCTTCAGAATTGGCAATGGCAGTTGACTGGATCTGTATTCATCATGGTTCTGTTTGGTTCCCTGTTGGGAATGGCCACGCCTGACAACAAGGGCACCATGATCGCTTTCATGTTTCTATCTCAAGCCGGATTCGGCTGGGGAATTTACCTGAGTATCGCGATCACGCAGATGGGGGTGGAGCATAAGAACCTGGGCGTCAGCGGTGGTATCTCAGGTGCCATTCGCTTTGCTGCCGGCGCAGGTAAGTCTCGCCGTCTCGCCGATCAATATGGGGTCTCGATCAAATTGTGCTAACGCGGCTGAACAGTGGCCACCACGGTCTACAACACCGTCTTTACTAACAGTCTGTCCGAGTGGACTCAGAAGCTGGTTCCAGCTGCTGTCACTGCTGCAGGCCTAAACGAGTCGAAAGTGCCCGATCTACTGACGGCAATGTCTTCTTCTCCGTCTACATTGGTTCAGTCCTTCGGGGCCACGGTGGCAGCGGCCGCAGTCGACGCCAATAAACATGCTACTTGCAAGGCCGTCTTGTAAGTTTACTTCCTAATCCGGGGATCACAGTTCCGAGTACCCAGCCGCTGACTGGTACATAGTGTGGTGGCAATGGTCTCCATGGCGTTCGGTATTGTGGGCATTATTGCCTGTCTTTGCTGCAAGGACGTTGAGCATAAAATGACCAACACGGTGAGTCTTCCAACCCCCCGTTACAATGACTTACTTCCAATATTGATTGCCTTTTTCAGATCGAGGTGTACCTCAACAACACGTCGCAGGGAAAGCGAAACAAACATAAATAGACTCGGGCTATACCCAGCCACCAATCGTGGTCCTCCATCTCAACGGGTAAAGGTCTGGGAACCAGCCCTGCACGAAACCCGATTGAGACTGCAATGATGCAATAATTAAACTCTAGAGTTAGTCTGACCGTAATGATTAATCCAATCAATCCAAGTTTAAAGGGACAAGCCCCATGATCAACCATTGCCGCAGGAGGATAGTGTGTAGAAGGTCTTACTCTTACAAGAACCCGCCGAACAGGTGGAATACTAGCAAACGGATCCAAAAACGAACAAGGAAAGAAAAACAAGTCCCTGTCTCTGTCTGAGGGTGTCGTTTTGTTTTTGGTTATGGCGAGCCAAGGGTCGACTCGGTAGATGCCCCGCCAATGACAATATCTGCTGCTGCTTATTCTCTCTCGAGTTCCCCAGGGGAACTCTCTTTTAGGCAGGCCTGAATGGTGGGTTTCACGGGAGTGGCGTAGTCAGAATGATCCGACAGTGGAGTTAAAAAGGGTCAGATGAGACAGTCTAATCGTCAGCATCTAGCTTTCCTCGCGTGAAGACCCCCCCGACGATTCTCTTGCCTCGTCAACTCAGACCCCAGCGGGTAGAATGCGATTCATCCCAGCCGTCGCGGCAGCGCTCGTAGGCACGACGCAGGCCAAATTCTACGATTTTTCCAACGAGGTTTTCAATGGGGAGGTCCCCGTTCAGTATATCTCCGACGATGTCTTCGACGGTCCCAAGGTAGGCCCATTGAACGGCTCGACCTACGACTGGTGGTACTTTGACGCCGTGTCTTCTACCAGCAATGCGTCGGTCGTCCTAGTTCTCTACCGATCCACCCCGGGAGGAAACCCTTATGTCCTGGAAGGCTCCTCGGCATCGGTCAATTTGTTCATCACCGGGGAGGACGGAATTCCGCAGTATTACCCCATCCCAAACCTGCCCGATCGCGACGGCGAGATCACAGTCTCTACCGATGGCCAGGGGGCATCTGGTGTCTGGACGAGCACGGGGTTCAGTTTCTTTGGGTCTTTCGACCTCAGCAGCTATACAGTTCATGTCAACGCGCCGGTGCTAGGGTTGAATGGAACGCTTTCGTTGGCATCGGTAGGTGAAGCCAGTGACGCTATGTGAAAAGAAAACATCGAGGAGTCTGATGATTGTGCAGAATGCGCCAGCCCATTACCCTTGTGGACCGAACCAGCCTGGCCAAAACCTCCTCGTCTCACCTCATGTGGGATGGGCGAATGCCATGCCGGATGCCAATGCCGCGGCCTCGTTCACGATTAATGGCACCGATATTCAGTTCACGGGAATCGGCTACCACGATAAGAACTGGGGCGACCAGCCCCTCGGCCGTCACGTCAAGACCTGGTATTGGGGCCATGGTCGCCTGGGCCCCTATTCTTTGGTGTGGTTGGACGTATTGCATCCGAGTGGGCGCGAGTATGTGAGTGGGTACGTGGCCAAAGATGGCGATGCCTTGCAGAACTCCTGCGCGACGGAGGCCATACAGGTTCATCCGTGGTTTTCTACTTCGGCCACGAACGCTTCTTTTCCCGACGGATTCACCGTGGCGATAGAGCTGGCAGACGGACCCTTGCGTGTGACGGTGAGGAACCGCGTCACAATCGCGCCAGGAACCACGTACCATCGTTGGCTTGGAAACCTGTCGGGCGGCATCGTCAATCAAACGCAATATACGGGAGTGGGTATCTGGGAGGAATTCAAGGACCCTCCTCAGTAACCAGGGATGGGTTGATTATAGTTAGTTAGTTAACTAGTTAACTCGGTTGAATAATCACTTCTTCGGTAGACCCACATATTTCTGCCACATATATGTTTTGATAGTCGAAGGATGATCCCACCTCTTGTAAGGTATTTAGTGTTCTTGATGATGATGATGATGACGGACATAACATTGTGGGTGCCTGGGGAGTACAGCGAAAGGAAAATGTCTAGCTCAGGAATAATAATATGAAAATAGCCATTTGGAAATATCCCTGATGGATCCAGAAGCAGTGAAGAAAGTAAGTACGGAGTAAAAAAGGAAAAGGCCGAAGGAGATCGTCACGAGGAGGGACGAGACTAGTCCCGATTGGAGACGGATATCGACCCCTGACCGCCTTCCCCTTGGGGACGGCCCCTCATCCTCCCCTTCCTCTCGCCTTCCTCGGCTTCATCCTCTTCAAGATGCTTTGATATACATACAATGACCCATGGCTCCTTCAACGGCAGGAGATGATTCCCTCTCTACTGTCCAGCTCCGTTGCTTGCTAACCTCCCGCACGTGTCTTCAGGTCCGAGATTACGCCGGCTACGAATGCCTTCTTCCACCCAGATACAGAGCTCTGCCACGCCGAATTGGCCGATTGTTTACGCATTCAGGCTGACAGCCAGAATTATGAGATAACATTCCTCAAGCATCCCCGATGGTCGCCGGAAGGTTAAGAAATTGCTTCCAGAAAGCCGACCTGTGCAAACCCTGCCCCGACCGCCTCCACGCCGGACGTGTCCTTATGAGGAGGATAGCTTTGCCTCCCTAGTCTGGCTAGCTGGACGGCTAGCAAATGCTCTCGGAAATACATGTCCAGACCAGGAGCCATGCAGATGGTGTGGTCCGTCCCGTTGCCTCCTTTCTTCTCTCCCCAGCAGAGCCTCGGTCCGACCGTCTCGTCCTCCATCTTGCCGGTCTTGCTGCCTTCCTTGGCCCACACTCGCTTGGTCTCGTGGAGCGTCTCCCAGACAATCGACCCGAAAAGACCCTTCTCTCCGCTCTTCCACACAAAGTTTCGCCCGCCGTAGGTGAATCGTCGCGGAGACCAATCCTTCCGACGCATCGCCCCGTCCGGGGTCTCCGTGATGGCCCCGATGTCCGGCAGGGTCGTAGTCTCGATGCGAAAGCTGCCGCCGGGCGTTTTGCGGAGGCGCACTCCGACGGATCCCATGCCTGGCAGGAACTCCCCGGCGCGACGAAGGACCGCGTTGACGATTGGCACGCTATCACTCCACACGACTTGCAACCCGTAGAGAACGTGAGTGTTGCTGGCGTCCTTGACGAAATACCAGTGTGACTGCATGCCTCGGGCGACCAGCTCCGAGGAGTGCGTTATACGGTAAGTGATCGGCGGCGTAGAGGGATCCAGCGTGGGGCTGAAAAGGGGGATTTGATCGGAATTCGGGTTGAGAAGCGCTTGAAGATGGGCGGGAGCCGTGCTGGCCTGGGGCGTCTCCTCTTTCCCAAGCCCCTTGGAGTATTCATGGAGCTCTTTCCGATCCTGCAAGCGGGTCAGCGGAGACTCGTGTCTTGTTTCGGAATGGACTGACCAGGGTCAACGTCCTGGAGCCTTGCGGTGCTTCCATTTCCGCCATCGCATCCAGCACAGTGGGCGGTAATATGATATTTTCGAAGCTTCCCTTGGCTTTTAAACCCTCGAGGTATTCCAATCGCTCGCTGTGCACCTTAATTTGTCGCTCGAACATCTTGCGATTGACCTTTGGGGCCGTCGATTTCTTCAGCTTCTTGACCAGCACGCCTAATATTTCGGTCGCATTGCGGTATGCAACGATGGCGTTGTCGTACTCCCCGTTACGCTCCAGGACAAACGGAGATACGGAGACTTTGTACAGATCACTTTTAAAATCCGTTTCGTCACTCATCCTGGCGATTCTTTGACGGCGCACTTGATGAGTGCCGAATACAACGATATACGCCAAATTCTGCGCTCAGGGCTGAACGGAGCTTCGCGCATCTTATATAGCCCGTCTTTTGGCTCTTGCATATCGCAGAGGTATATTTGGTCCGTTTTCAGTTAGCAAGCGGACTCTGTGCGTGGACTGGGCAATCACGCAAGCAGGCGTTGCACGAGGTCTGGGTTTGCCCACTCATAGCACGCCAATGCAACTCAGCCCTTTCCGCACTCCTGCAATCTGCCTCGAAGGCGCGGATAACAGGGGACTGTCTGCCTGGTGGCGTAGAACTCACGGCCAGGTATTCAACTCACAAGGCTGTTTCTTGCTTTTCTGTGGCAATCCGCCTCGTCGATATGTCTTCAGGTTCATGCCCGGTTAATCCTGCTTCCTTCGGAACTTGGCAGATAGCTTGGACCAATCTGCATTCTTTACCCGGTACCTACATTGAGATAGTAGCTGTGCTCTGTCTCCAAAGCCGGCCTCTGCACATTGCACGTGGTGGTTGAGCCTGGCATCGACCTTCATGGTGGCATAACATGAGCCCCGAAAAAGCAATGATTAAATAGGAGTAAAAAAACGTGGGCTTGGCAATCGCTTAGCAAACGATGCCATTGGGCTGCTGCATCCCTGAATACGAAGCTCGTGGTGGAGTTGCATCCGGTATGAATCGGAGGCGTCGCTCGTCGGCATTTCGCTCCACTCTGCGAACGCCTGAACTGGTGGGATGGGATATCTGCGAGTAAACCTCGTGGACTTAGAATCCCTTTTTTATGCAGCATCTCTCCCTCCTTCTAAAGGCTCATCAGCCATCATAGTACTGAAATATGATGGTTTGAGTGTCCTGCCTTTGCTACCGAACGAGAGTGTCTTTTTGAAATACTAGCATGTCTTCAAGGCGGCAGGCTCATGCAACTGCGACTGCGACTGCGCGTTGTTGGAACCGATGCCGGGTTGCATAGCATACTGGACATCGCCGGCATGTCGAAACCACTTCTGTACGAACTTCAGACAGAACCAAGTCAGGTCCCAAATTCGTCCGAGTTATGTTGGGCCGCGATGTTTACACGATCTACTCCTGTAACCCCACGCCCAGCCTCCAGCAGATCATTGTTTAGCTCGCGGGGTATCATGATCTAGTCCTCTCAAAAACTTCAAATGACCCTCGACGACGAAAGGTCTGGTAGTGGAGTTTCCGATGTCAATAATGTGCCCGGCAGCAATGGCAAAGGGAACCCGTCTGTCGCACCTGGGACCAGCCCTCATGATTCCTTGAAACTGGCGTCACTGGGCGCTTTCGCCTTGTTTATTCTACCATGTCGTGCGTAGGGAAAGCATCGGACTATCTGTGGCCTGGAGGCCAAGTGTTTACTATGCTGGCAGAGCCCCAGAGCCTTTGATGCATTTCACTCTACCGGCCTATAGATTCCAGGAGAAGGCAATTCAGTAGCATGAACCTTCGTCCTTCGACGTACAAAAAATGTCATCTGCTACCTAGAATGCAGTCTCCAAGCGCATTCTCCACCTCAATGCACTGACGACATTCTGGCAAAGCGTCACTGTATCGATCACCGATTCAGCTTTTTGACCTGCTTGGCATGCTCGTAAACAAGCTTCTTCGCTTCCGAGCTACAAAGAATGGATGGTCAGCATCAATGAGTAGTAACAGAATACCAGGTGGAGACACGAACTCGTCAAGGAAGATGGTGAAGCCGTCGTCATGATTACGCCCATAGGAATAGCTAGAGTATCCGTACTGCCAGAACATGTCGGACATCTTCTCCTCGACGCTTATGCCCTGCCATCCGCCGACAGCCTCGAGGCGAGTAATGTTCGAAACGGTTCCCAGATTTTGCTTGCGTGCATCCGGGGTAAGCCACCCTGTTTATTTCCGGTCGAGTCAGCCTCGGTCAGTGAATGGCCTCGATATGAAGCCAGACTTACCGTATTCTTCGTGAACAACCGGCTTGTTCGCCTTACGCATCGATTGCGCATGATCCCGAATCCACTGGTCGGTCCACGCCACCGTCTTGGTCCACCAGTCGGGATAGGAGTGGAACGTTCCGAAATCGATATTTTTGAGGTCCAGTTCAGCGTCGAAATCCCCTCCGTCGGAACCGTTGTATGCCCAGTCGTCCGAGTCACGGTTGAAGCCCCCTTCTCCGCCCCAAGTGACTAGGTGGTATGGGTCTAGCTTTTTGATGTACGTGCTCATCTCGTCAATCCATCCCGTCAGGAGCTCCGGACTGCACTCGTCACTGGCCGGCAAGTTGCGTACCCCGTCGGCGCCGCAACGAGGCTCGTTGGCCAGCTCCCAGGCCATGATCACGTCCGAATTCTTGTAGCGGGTCACAATCTCCTTAACGTATCTCTTGTACGCGGCTTTTATTTGGGGCAGGCGATAAAACTGGGATAGAGTCAGCTCGCCGCTGGCAAATGGCAAGGAGGGCGGTTCACATCATCGTGGTATCGGCCACCCAGGTTGACCGTGTAGACATCCATGCCTCCGTAGTCAGCCCAGTTGTTGGTGAGCGCGACAATCAGCTTGATGCCGGTTTTCTTCGCAGCATAGACCACTTTGTCGAAAGGATCGAGGTTGATGGTGGAATTGCCATTCTCCCACCACTGGAATACAATCTCCGTGTCTCCGGCTCCTTCTCCACCGTAGTCTGGAAGGCCCCCGTCGACGTGCGTGCGGTTCTTGTCGTTGAATCCCCATGTGCGGAATACCTTCAGCCCGGCGTCCTTGGCAGCTGCGAGGCCAAGTTCGACATCCTTTTGGTTCTATGTGCTCCATTAGCGACCTTGGCTTGGAATGACAGCGTCATTATGGAGCCCAACCAGACACGCACATTATTGAATGGGAAGTAATATGCATTGCTACCTGCAAAGTAGAAGTCCTTGCCGTCCAATTTGAACTTGGTGCCAGAAGTTGTTACAAACCCTCGAGGAGCGGCCTTTGGACGGGCCACTACGCCCATGGCCAGGAGGCCAATGGAAAAAACTGTAGAAAGACTGAGTAACATTGCGAAAGTTCGTGTCAATGGCTGGCGTTCAATTCCTGAGCCAGTGGAGCCCAAATAAATATTTATGTGACTTCGGATGCTTCTTTATTTCGCACGGAGAAACACCCGCCTTGGCTGTTTGCTTCTCCGCACCAGATTTGGGGACACTAGCAGTCTTCGCAATCAATTTCAAGGGCAACATGATCTTGGAATGTCCACAACAATAGATTATTCCTCGCTCCAGAGTCCCAGACTCTTGTCTTCACAAAACCATTGGCGTACTGTCTGCCGTGCTGAATATCAGCGTTTCATTTAGCATTTCCACACCAGTTCCAGATTGAGGCCTTTCCATCAAAGGAGATGTTGGCTTTCAGCTGAAGCTGCTACTTCACGGAAAACAAGCAGACAGGTCTGATCCTTTGGACGTGAGGCAATTATCTGATCATCGATTGACATATCGCCCTTCATCTCCGACGAAACTGTGGTGGTGAATTTGCTGTAGATTTCGCGCAACAGTGTCTTCATTTCCACCACGGCGAGACTGGCAAGTGGTTAGCACCAGATCTTGGATTTCGGACTGCAGAGAAAGAGCAAGGTTTAGTGAGACGTACTTCCTGCCAATACAGCCTCGACCGCCAGCGGCAAACGCAAAGAATAATCGATTTCGCTCCAATTCGCCTTGTGCCTCCAGCCATCTCTCGGGGAGAAACTTTTCCGGGCGCGGATAGACATCGTGGTTGAGTCGGTGCAGAGAGTACGCCTGACAGCTGACAATCGAGCCCGCGGGAAGTGAATATCCTCCAATTGCTCTACCGCTCTCAGGCACGTATCGGGGAAGACTCATCGGGATAGGAGCAAATAGCCTGAGTCCCTCTTTCACCACGGCATCCAAATACGGTAACTCGTCGACTTTGGCATCGGGATTTTGAAGAGACTCCTCGCGAAGCAGCTGCTGGACATGCTGTGAGCGAGGTAGCGACAGTTCATGCATCAAGAAACAGAGACTGTCGCCGGTGGTCTCGATGCCGGCAGCCATGTGGTCCATGCATTCTGCGGCCATTTGAATGCGAGTTAGGCCCGCAGATTTGCTCCGTAGTTTTGCCAGGAGTGAGGAGTCATGCGATTGGGAGTTGCATGCCCGGTCAAGCACGAATTCCTGCGACAGAAGCATCTTCCTGGGATGATAGAAGGTGAGAATCTTATTAAGTCCAGGCCAGTATCGTTGAATAATTCTCTCTAGAAGGCATGTTCTTTTAGCCGCTGTGGTAACGCGCCATCTGCCCTAGGATCTTACGTTTCAGGCTGTCATGATAAGAGAGTTCTTCCATCAAGACGTAGTCTTCGGGGTCATCCAGCGTGTTGGTACCCCTGGGATTGAATAGAAAGTGGGAAGCGCAGTCTAGTGCGTAGCAATGCAGCGTTGTCTGGAATTGCGTCAGCTATGCAAATCGCTAACTCGCAGCCATGACGATGCTCACTCACGTAGACATCCAGGTGACCGCCCATTGACGCTCGACATTTTCCGACGACATTCGCTGCACGCTGTCGAATCCCATCCACCACGGGGGAGCTCAGGATGTTGGTCATGGCGTAGCGATCGGCAAATAGTCTGCGCCGCTGAGAATGCTACAGTTCTGTTAGCCATCCGAACTGTTAGTGTGTGATGCGACAGGACATGGTGGCTAACATCGTGCTTATTCAGGGTTGAGAACATGGTTCTAGTATCTATGTCAGCCCCCCCTCCCCTGTACCCTGGTGAAAGGTAGCGCACATACCGATGGCTATACTGTTGGAAAAGATCGTAGAATTCCGTCTTATCATAGCCACTCCCGCCACTTTGGTAAATCTCCTTGACGCCGTCTAGGTTGGCAAAAGAAATCTCGTTCGGGGCCAAACGAACTACCGGGCCGTAGACCTCGTGCAATTCATGGATCCAGAGGCGACGGTGGCCAGCGAATTCATGCCCTTTCAACACCACACTGGTCAGCTTCGTATACCACGGGCCGGGCACTCCGCTGCGATGCACCCGCAGAGTGCGCACGACTAAGCAAAGCACAGCGACAAGAGGCAGGACATATAATGCCAGCATTATGGGAATTTTGGATTGACGACAAGAGAGAGACAGCTCCCCTGCAAAGCACGATGTCTCTTATATGGCGACTGTTCTGATTCCTTTGTCTTTATCTCGAGGGATCGCAGCCAACTAATCTCGATCAGGTAAGTTGAGGAGACCGGCTTATCATCCATGAGACCCGCGGTTTGGCCCGGAAATTAGCTTGTTGATCGGATAATCCAGTGAATTGACTGGTTCTTGAGCGAGTTGATAACATTCCCCCGCATCCTCGGCCTTGTCTCCGATCGCCTCTCGTTCGCACAACTCGACATGCGCTCTCGCTCTCACTCAGATCAGATTTCTGGAATCCTTTGTTCATCAAGCATCCTTTTATCAAGCCCTGGTCGGATTAGCGACATAATCTGTCACCAGGTTGTCCCAAGTCACCCATTGTCCAGCACTCAAACACGCGACGACCGTCATTGCAGCTACTCATTGCTCTATTCTCTGCGTGGAAATATCAACCAGATTATGCCAGAATCGATGATCGGCGGCTTCCTCCTCAGGTTCTTGAGTCAAGCTCTGGCGCGAATAAAACGTCCTCATTTGCACACCATCCGAGCCCTTGGAACATTTACTCGGGCAAAGTCGTGGCGTGCCCACACCAATGGTGCAGAAGCCATTCTCCAATTCACCGACTCAATGTACCGGCGCCGGCTACGGGAAAGGTGGCACAAGTCCATCCGAGCCCTTGAAGATGGTGATAGACCTCACACTCACGGAGTATCGATCATGGGCACCCAAGACAGAGGGTCAGTGCCATCTTAAAATTTCTACACCGGATTCTTGTCGGACTTAGACAGAGCCTGCAGATTGACAATGTTCTCAACGCCTGCCAAATGCTTGAGTAAGGCTGAGCTGTAGTCAATGGGAGTCAACGAGACTGTGCAAGATTAGCCATGGCTCAACCCGACACTACCTCGTTTTATACTGATTCAGAGAGATATCATGGCGGAGAATGCAAGGAGTGCTGACTAAAATGCATTGACTTCATGATGAATTATGCAGTCTCCACCGAGCTCGTCTCGAGGCTTGAATGTACCCACCGCGTCCATCTTATGCCCAGGTTCGAGGCACAACTTGACGTCATGACCATCGATGATTACCAATCTGCCCTCATGCTGTTGTTGAGGAGCTGAAAAAATCACGAATTGAACTTCTGGAAGGATTGAAAACCCTGGTTTGCTCCTGGTGACCTACATCACTCAACGCAACTCATATTATAATCGGCGTGGACGATGAAAGAAGTCATCAATCTTGCCGGCCCGACGGCGAAAATCGTCGACAGCCCAATCCCCGAACCCAACGACGACCAGGTCCTCATCAAGGTAGTCGTCAGCGGCTCCAATCCTAAAGACTGGAAATGCCCAGACCTTGCAGCGGATCCCAACAGTCCCATTCTTCAGCTGTATCCTCGATTGAGTGAGGGGGTTAACCAAGGAGATGATATTGCCGGGATCGTGGAGAAGGTCGGCAAGAATGTTTACGAGTTCAAGGCACGTTCGACCTTTTCGCCATCGTGAAACTTGCAGCTAATTGATTAGCCTGGCGACCGCGTCGGTGCCTTCCACGAAATGATTGCTGTCGGCGGATCCTACGCCGAGTATGCCATTGCCTACAGCCACACGACGTTCCATTTGCCCAAGGAAATCTCATTCGAAGGTCTGGCATTCCTGGGAGATTTCGAGGACTCACAGACTGACTCTTCGCAGAGGCGGCGACCATCCCGTTGGCCGGACTGACGGCAGTGATCGCTCTTTATCATCATCTGGCGCTGCCATTTCCCTGGAAGCCCGCGGAAGAGGCCATTCCCTGCGTTATTTATGGCGGAAGCACGGCGGTCGGCGCCTTCGCCATCAAACTCTTGCGACGGAGTAATGTGCACCCTATCATTGCCGTGGCGGGCAATGGCGCCTCGTACATTGAGCCATTACTCGACCGGAGCAAGGGCGACACTATCGTCGACTACCGCAACGGCTCCGAGCAAACCATCCAGGGCATCCGCGACGCTCTCCGCGGAAAGGGGTTGAAGCATGTCTTGGACACCATCGTCCAAGATCAAACTACGCAGATCCTGAAGTCTGTTCTTGCGCCCGGGGGTAATGTCAATGCCGTCCTTGGGGGCGAGCGAGATGTTTCCCCGGGGGTGGCGACGAACACCTGGGTCTCCTCTGCCCACGAAGCCGCTGGAGGGAACGATTGCCGGGAACTTGCCTACATCTTCTCTCGCTGGTTCTCGCGAGAGCTGCAGCTCGGCTTACAGGGAGAAGCACTTGCGTTCTCGGGTCATCCGTACGAGGTGCGACCTGGAGGATTGCACGGGGTCCGAGATGCTCTCCAGGACCTGAAGGACAACAAGGCGTCCGCGGTGAAATATGTGTTCCGCATTGCAGACACGCCGGGATTGACGTGATTCCCCAAAAGAACGTCTACAACTTTGAGTATATAGTAAATGGCAGGTGAACTTGACTCTTCATGATCTATTGTCCATTTCCGGGGCTTCTAAGTTCCGGGACTCCCGACTCCTTTCTTCGTGGTCCTCAATACTTGCTCGCAGCAACAAGCGAAGCTACGCATCTCGAGGCCCCCCGGCGAGCTCCGCAATATCGACGACGTAGCCCTTGAATTTCCGACTGGATACCTTCCTCTCGAAGAGAATATCCAGTTCCTCGAACGTCCGTCCCCTTGTCTCCGGGAGACATAAAAAGCAATACAGTGTGCATAGCAGACTCAGACCAGAGAAGAGGAACCCCAGCTTCCCGCGCCAATTCCCCTCGTCCTCATTCATAGCATACGGGATAACGACCGAGAACACCAGCGACATGATGTGACACGTCACCGTGGCCAGGGCGATGGTCACGCTGCGTAACTTGGCCGACGAGACCTCGGCCAGCAGAACGAAGCAGAACGGGCCGACGGTTAGGTCGTAGACAAAATTACAGGCGAGGATGAGAGCGCATTGGGCCCAGACAGGGGCGGAGGTCTCCGTTCGGGGGGCCAGGTCGAGCGCGCCGATGACAAAGAGCGCCACCGTTAGCCCGGCGCAACCCCAGATATAAGCCGTCCGGCGGCCTATGTACGAGAGTAGCGGCCAGGCAATGCAGGTACCGAGAAAGCCGATGGCCGTCAGACCGACGTTCATGGAGAAGGCGTTGGAGTTGTTCAGCCCGGCCATCTCAAAGAAATAGACGGCGTAGTTGATAAAGAGAATGTTGCCCGTGAAGGCCTGCATGTCGTAGGCCATGACGCAGATGACCAGACGACGAATATTGGGGCCCCGGAAGCAGGTCAGATAGTTCAGCTTCCCCGTTCTCTGCTGGAAAAGGTCCTCTAGCCGTAGAGTCTCTCTGATGTGCGCCAGCTTGAGGCTCACGTCGACGCCAGGTGTCGCCAACCGTCGCAGAGACTTCTCAGCGGCCTCGTATCGGCCCTTTTTGCAAAGCCAGAAGGGGGGATCGGGGCAGAAGTAAATGAAGGCCAAGATAACGACGGGGAGGATCCATTGGGTGGAAATGGGAATGCGGTAGGCAAAGCTGTTATCCAAACCATCGGTCCCTTTGAGGATTCCCGACGCGATGAGCTGGCCGATGACAAAGCCGAGGTTGGTCATGGAGGCAGCAAAGCCACGCAGAGACAGCGGTGTCACTTCGCCGACGTAGGCTGACGCGCAGATAGGGTAGAATGCGATGGTAATGCCATTTAGCAGCTCGCCGATAAACAGCTGAGGGGAGGTGTGACTAAAGAATTGAATAAACAGGATCGCGATCGAGAGAGACGAACAAATAGTCATCATGAGACGGGGACCCAGGCGATCATAGGCCCACCCGGACAGAAGCGCTCCGACGATGCCTCCCAAGGGGTTGGCATAATTGTACGCCGATACCCAGCGTGCTGGCACAACGTATTTGCCCCTATACTCGTAGCCAAATGTCCTCTTAAAGGGCTCCAAGCCGACCAGGGAACCAACAATGCCGCCGTCCTGGAAGGGCCTATTAGACCTGTCGACGAGAAGTGGCAGGAAATCATTTGAATACTTACCATGCCTTTTAGGATAGTGGCCTTGAAACCGAGTCAGCATCACACTAAAACTGGCCGGTACAGTAGGCACAGCAGAGACATACCAAGTTAATGAACATTGACCACGCCACGGCCGGCCAGTAAAAACCCATCGCATCCCAGAAACCGAGAGAGTGCTCGTATTCCGTGAATTGAAGGCTTTTCTCGGCCTCCTCGGTGATCGAAGCGGACGCAGGTTTGGAGTGGACCGCGGTCATATCCTTCTGGTCTTTGGATTCCATGGTGAAGGGGCCGATCAACATGATTCAGACAGAAAGCAAGACTGCCATTCCCCGGCCATAAAGAGACTTAAATACCCGGTCGCTGGCCATGCCTAGTCGAGCACATAACGACAAAGCCCGAGGCGAGAGACAGTTGATGGTCAATCCTAGATAGACAGATAGTATGTACCCCAGACTGGAGCCCGATAAGCTTGTCCAGTCGGAGAGAGGCGGTTTATCATCCTTGGCCATCGCAAAGGATTCCCGACTTATCCTGAACAGGCAAGTTTAACAGTCGCGCAGGGCTAGGGACGGCGTTAACGCCTTGGCCCTCTGTCTCCCCGCATCTAGTTCGGTCGATACGACGCCAATGGCCGATTGAATCAGATCCATGGATGCGTCGCTCCTCTGGCTGCAAGGTGGAAGATCCAGACGGCGTCGATCAGCCGAAGGGAGATATAAGAAGGCCAATTCAAATCGATTCACTCGGAAGAGATGCGCAGTGCCCGTTCTCTTCTAGCTCCGTTATATTTGAATTGCTAGTCAATCAATCATCATGCTTGAACCTACCGGCCCTCGCATCACCTTGATCGAGCTCACTCCCGCAGAACTCGCGTCCAAGACCATCGGCTCGCACAATCTTCAACAATCTCTCGAGGCGCTACATCGGGATGGCATCGTCGTGCTGAAGAATGCGGTGGACCCGGATCATCTCGATCGACTAAACGAGCGGATGGTGCCCGAGGCGAAGCAGCTCTACGCTCGTGCCGAGACGCATCGCAACTTCGGTGCGCACACGGGCAATATCCAGCAGGAGCCCGTCTGCGAGGCCGAGTATATCTTCGAGGACGTGGTCGCCAACCCCTTTGCCACTGCCGTGATCGAGGGCATGATCGGCCCCGACCCTCGACTGCGATTCTACAGCGCCAACACTGCGTTCAAGGCCACCGACCGACAGCCGGTGCACATCGATATCGACTTTGACATGCCACGCATGCCGTTTGCCTTTTGCGTGAACATCAACCTGGTGGATACGTCGCCCGAGAACGGTGCCACGGAGGTCTGGCTCGGCAGCCACATCGACACTGACCGAAACGTGTTGGATCGCAGTGTGAAGCATAAGCAAGTCAAAAGCGAGTTGCTCGAGGCGCGACGAAAAGTCAGTCCCCCCGTGCAGCCCGGTCTGCCCAAGGGGTCGCTGATCATCCGCGACTTTCGTCTGTGGCATGCGGGCATGCCGAACCTCACGGACGACCCACGCGTCATGTTGGTGACGATCCAGTTTGCCAATTGGTATCGCAACGAGCAGAATCTGGTACTACCCAAGAGCTTACGGGACAAAGTCAACTTTGGCCGGGTCTTCCCCTGCGTTGAATGGGTGGAGGATGGCTATGACTACTTGAAAGGGGCGCATGATCACGATTTCTCACTGTTGCCCTGACCCATAACTACCTAGAATCATACCAGCCAGTCAAAGATCTTTGTTTTCTTGTATCGAATCGTCGCGCTCTGCGGACCAGGCCTCATGTAAAGTTGACCTCCCTTCCTCGCCGACGTAGAATCACCTGGATGCAGTCCACCTTCGCCATGCCGTCCAGCCCTGCGATGCGTTGTTCGGCGTCCTTGCGAGCCCAAACCTCCTCCATGTCCCCCTTGATGCGCCGCAGGGAAGGGAAGTGGCGTGTGGCATACATCTGGTCGAAACGGGCTCGAACCAAGTCCCTCTGGGACGGTAGAATTGACTCGCAGCCCGCAGTAAACAGCGGCCACCCGTGGGCCGACACCAAAGGCGACGTGGCAGGCACTTCCTCCAATGCAGACAAGCATTGCTCGACATGCTCCAGGGTGGTCGGACTCGGGGCTCCTACATCGAACCACACGCGGTACAAGTAAATAAAGGCGGCGTGTCGATACGCTTGCACCGTAGACTCGATCGCTCTCTCCCAGCTGTTGTCGCGGGTATCCCCGGATGACAGGGGACCTAGCCCTTGCAAGGAGATCTCGATAGCAGCAGCCGTGACGTGAAACGAACAGCCCGGCTGATTCGCATCCGCCGTCTTGAGTTGCTGAAGCTGACTGATACGAGCGACAAGGTGAAGGACTGCAGTGATGCGATGCGTACAAGCGATATCTTCGACGGCCGAGAACTCGGAGGTGGATTCCCATAAGGGCCGCGCGCCACGAGAGACGGACGACAGGATGTCATGGTAGGAAAATAGGCTGAGCAGAAATCGCTCTGTGGGGGTCAACGGAGCAGGTGCATGGCCGTTCAAACGCTGGCCGATCATAGCACTCGCCCCTTGCAGATGGTTTACAAGGCAGGGCGTCGTATCTTCCTCATCGGCGAACAGCCGCGTAGAAACCAGCATCATCAGCACCGCCGCCAAGGTCGCCTGCGACCGACTCTGGACAGGGTCGCCGACAAGAGTTCGCAGCCGATTCAGGGCCGCCTGCTGGTGCCGGTCTGCCACCACCTGCAGCGAGGTGTCGTCGGTTAGACGCGCTAGATGGGTCGCCGCCATGGACAAAACGACCGACTGCAAGGCGCCGGGCGCGAGCAGCATGGCGCCCAGGTGAACGACAAACGGATTGCTCTCGCTCGGTCCGCCCGACGCGGACAAGAGGCCTGACAGGTTGGCCGTCCAATAATGCAGAAGCCGACTGTCTCGTTTCGACAGAGTATCTATGGGTAGGAGGGATGGCCCCGAGCCCAGGGACGGAGATGGCGAGGAATCTACTGCGACCGGCCGGTGCTGGGAAGTCGATACTTGCGGGCGCACCGCTCGCCATCGACAGCGAATGCCGTAGCCCTGGCATGGAATCTTGAGTCGCAGGCAGCGGCCACAGAATGGTTTTTGTTCATCGCACTTGTAACCGGCGTCGCGACAGGTCCAGCATCCCGTCCGTGTCCTCGTCCGCATTCTGGGTCGTAGGAATTCTTTTGATGGCGAACAGGCGGCAGCAGGCAAAGTAGAGTTGTCCCCAGGAGCTTTCCCTGAAACGGGATAGTCCGGGGTGGCAAGCATTGTGCGAGGATGGATTCTGATCCTGATCCTAGTCAGTGTACGGAGTTGCATTGACAGGCAACGGACTTACCTTGATTGACACTCCACGATCCAATTTTGTTTCTCGTTCAGCAGGAAACATACTCCCTAGGATCAGGCTTTTCCGCTGCATTGATGTCATTCGAGCCCCGTAAACTGTCATGGTGGGGGTCATTGCGCTACTGAGAGATCAACGGAGAGATATATACTGGGGGTTGCCGGGGAAGCATTGTTAGTCCACCCAGGGTATACGGAGAGCCGCCACGAAATGACCTCGACAGCTGTTGACGGGGATTGTAGCCAAGCAGAACCACTAAAAGACATCGATCTACATCGACTACAGACTCCGAACCCCGTACTCCGGATGGACGAGAGGCTATCTACGCGGTCAGGTGACTTAAATGACTCAGCGACTGTTTGATCTGTTTGGTCTGTTTGGCCTGTTTGTCCTGTCGGGACTGTTTGATTGCATTGCATTGTTTGCATTTTCCGTCTCCCTCGTAACGCATGAACCGTCCGTGGCCCTGTCAAACACTCGGG
Organism: Aspergillus affinis; assembly: GCF_023601865.1. Lineage (NCBI taxonomy): Eukaryota > Fungi > Ascomycota > Eurotiomycetes > Eurotiales > Aspergillaceae > Aspergillus > Aspergillus affinis. The sequence continues at coordinate 157,632 of NW_026515823.1, forward strand.
GAACGAGCCGAACGACGAGCCGAATGAACGGAGAAGGCTCGTGTCGCCACGATGCTCCTCAGGGGCACCTCGTCGCCCTCCTTGAAGTCCAGATGGGTCGTCGTTTCCTCCGTCCAGTTTCGCGCCCGCTGCCCCGACCGTGGGGGCCGCGACTCGAACCCACTCTCGCCCATCCGCCCCTGGCTCTGCGATCGACTGGCGTGGGTGGTGCTGAAGCGGTCCGACACCAATTGCAGGAGCGGCCGCAGTGTCGGAAAACAGGCGGAGCTGATGCCGGAGCAGACCTCGATCACCGACCAGGTATTCGTTGCGCAGAGGGTCCCTAGATCCGTGCGAGTTAGCGAGTCCCGGGCGAGGTCGATGCACCGGAGAGATCAGACGTACAGCTCATATCGCTGGGCTGGAAATGGAACAGCGTGACGAATCGGTAGATGCTCGAGAAGACAACGCTGACGGAATTAGCCCCATCCTGCACACCACTCTACCGGGACCGCGAGACTTACAAGCTGCCTAGCAGGAAAATCCCTATGACGGCCAGTCGCTTGGTGAGCGACGCATGCAGCTTCCACACCTGATGAGCCGGCAAACTGAGAATGGCGGCGTCCGTCAGGATGTTCGGGACCGCATTGCCCATAAACGAGCCCTTGACGTTGATGCAATGACCCGGAAGCGCGGGATTCCACGCCTTGGCGATGGGGGTGCATTGGAAGATCGAGACGCAGAGGATGGCAATGACCCAGGAGATGGTGATGATCCCCAGGATCAGGGTTGCCGCGCGCGTCGCCTTGTCGATGAAGATGCGTCGGTACATGGCCAGAATGGACAGCTTGATTATGCCCACGTTCGTGCAGTAGACACACTCCATGCACATCAGGAGCTGCGCTCTTCGTGAGTGCCCGCCCGTGCAGTTGCAGACCGGAGGAGCATACCTTGCTGAGAAACACGACATTCTGCGGCGGCAGTTCGTCCCTATGCAGGCCCAGGCCGTGGTGAACCACTATCGGGCGGTCAGTCTGCTTGTCCGATCAAGTGTTGGAACGACGCGAAAACACACTTGTTAGATTGATGCCCAAAACCGCAAAGGCAAAGATCTAGAGTCCTCGGTCAGCGATCAGACAGATGGCTTCACGGGCAGGAAAGGGTGTGAACCATGGCTAACACAAGTATATAGTCGTCTGCCCCGTAGGGTGTACCGCGGACGCATCGGGAGACGAAGCGCAGAAGCACAAACGTAACTGCCACCACCGTCATGGCGATCGAAGCACCGCGATTCTCCGATTGCTGGCTGGCACGTCCGGCAGACATCTCGGTCGGCGGACAACTGACGTTCTTGATACCCTCACCCCGGACGCGGTCTATGAAATGATGAGAGACCCTTGCAAAGATAAGAGGAGGGCATGGCCGTCTGGTTCCTGCCGTTGACAGGGGATGGCAGAGAGAGTGATGACAGCCTGGGCGGGGCCAAAGTCCGATCTGCAAGCTGAGCCTCGAATCGTATGTTTGGCCCCTGTTGGTTTTTTCAATCTGGTTTTCTCCAATTTTTCTCTGCTTCCCCCTCTCTTATTCGACCGGCTGATTCTCGAGCCGCGCAATTTCCGTAGTAAATTAGATTAAGTATCGCGACCTGGCCAATGAAGCCTCGTCGCGTCTGCATAGATGGAGATCTAATGGGGAGGAGTCGAACTAGTTCCGCCAAATAAATTGATCTAGCGAGCTGACGACCCGGACAGGACGGCGAGCCTGGCGACCCATCGGCGAAGACGAAAGTTCCGCAGGCCTCCGACAATTGGTAGAAAGCTTGCTGACACGTTTGACTTCGCCCAAAACCAGCGAGACGAGTTGCAAAGCAAGTCCCCCTCCTGGCCCACCCGACGGACCCACGGTGGAGATGCGTTCGCGGGTGACTGGTGAACTGGTGATAAGAGCAGCCGATTCCTCACTTTCGCCCCTCGAACGCTAGCGATCGTTCCATTTACTGAGTACACCCGCTCCAACTCGGACTATGAGCTCGACTGTCGTCCTGGTGCCGGGGGCCTGGCACCTGCCCACCTGTTTCGATCAATTGCGCCAGGAGCTGCATGCCCTGGGCGTAGCATCGGTAGCCGTAGCCAATCCCTCCGTGGAGGATTGCCAGCCGCCGAAGAACTTGACGCACGACGTCGCTCATTTGCACGCCGTTCTCGCTCGCTTGGCCGACGAGGGGAAGCAGATCACGCTCGTCGCTCATTCCTACGGCGGCGTCGTGGCCTCGGGGGCTGCCCAGGGGCTGGGTCTTGCCCAGCGACAGGCCGTCGCTCAGCAGGGAGGAATCGCGAGGGTGCTCTATCTCGGTGCCTTCGCTATACCGGCACAAGCGTCGCTGCTGCAAGCGGTCGGAGGCGTGGCGCCTCCCTGGTGGGAATACAAGGTCGGTTAGGAATCAAATCTGGGAGATACGGAATAAAAATTGTCTAACGATCGCTACTGTCAGGGCGACCAAGTGGTGGTAAACGACCCACATGTGTCGAATCCGGCACGTGTCTTCTACAATGATCTCCCTCCAGAGACCCAGAGTCACTGGATCTCCCAACTGCGACCGCACACGGCCACCTCCTTCGAGATCCCCAATAGCTATGAGCCATGGAAGGATATCCCGTGCACATACGTTTTCACGGAGCAAGACAACGCCATCCCGCTTTTTGCCCAGAAGGCCATGGCAGGTGGCATGGGCGACATTTCGACCGTCAGTCTGGATGCGTCCCATTCGCCTTTCTTGAGCATGCCGAAGCAAGTAGCGAAGATCATTGTGGATGCGAGTCAATAAAGAGGGTGCGAAGGATTGAGGGGAACATGAATGAGACAGAGAGAATCCAGGGATAGGGCTGGCCCATCACGAGACCTGCCGAAGTACATGAATGAATGGCCTGAGCCCCGGGACGACTTAAACACATCGCTGCATCTGAATACTGGTCTCTCCAGTACGCACAATGATCTGAACTGCCTGCCAGATTTACTACTAGGCTGGGAATGGATGTGCTCAGCCACTGGTCCTGAAGTCGACCAACGGAATCAAACGGAAGTACTAAGAGTAGGGAATAATCTGGAATCCTCCAAAGGGCGTCCCGATGGGATATTTGTACTTTATGTAAATATTAGGAGTTCAGGGTTGCCGCCAGGCCTACGAGAACACGCCCGCCGCAATCGAGGACCAACATCGGGGTTCCTTCCAGTAGTTCGCTGGGACGAGTTGTCTCGAAATTTCCTCGTGTTTGATGGCGGCAGGTTGAAAAAGAATAACGTTTGCTTACAAGGTTACTTGGAGGCGAAAGCTTTTGGAAATGGATATCATTAAGTTGCCCCTGTCCCTACGCTATTCCAGTCATCGAGCTGTTGGCTACCTTCCAGTAGGACAGAGAATACCAACCTTTCACCAAAAGTCGGCAATAGCAGAAGCAAGTTTCTCATGCATGACTCGCTCGGCGGCCTCTTCTTCCTGCACCACGGCTTCGTTCAACATTTTGGTGATAGCTCGACGGGCCTCCCTGAACGCGACGCGCTGCAGGCCATGATCGTGGATTTTGGCTTCTGCAGGAATCTCACATCTCACTGCCACAATCAACAGTAGTCATCGTTGGTTTTCTCTCCTCTAGGCAGGACTTTAGCGATGCGACCATCACCGGCCTGTCCATTGGGGTGTTCGTCCGTCGGAATGCTCAATAGTGATTTCCTGAACAGATCGACTTGGTTTGTGTACTCCGAGTCCACGGGGCAGTGGACCATGGCACATTGGCATTGAGGCATTTTGAATTTTCGACGCATAGGGATGGCTGAATTATACTGATGGCAGGATTGGAAGATCAGTTCAAGTTCCGTATGGTTTCAGGAAAGTGCGTAGTGATGATCGAACTTGACCCGACCTGAACGCAAGGGACTGTATATATGCAGTCTCTGAAATACTTCCCGACCCGGGCATCTCCTCTACACTGGCATTCGCTTGCGGAGACTATCGGCGGGCGTGAAACAGTAAACCACCCGGCTGATTCAGTCTATCAAATCAAAGGACCGGTGGCCTATCTACCGCGAAGTTCCAGGAAGTGGCACACGAGAGTACTGCATCGCAGTAGCTTCGACCGATGGTACTATTTCTGACCTACGATTATGAATGGATGACTTACGAGTCTACTGAGAGAAAAAATAATCAATTCGTACAAAATACACGACGAGGAGTGCGATTGAATTCAATATAATTGCCCAAAATGACATGTACAAGTAGTGCAGAAAATCAGCTAACATTTCCATGCATTCGCAAAAGCGGAACTGATAGACGAACCAGCAAACGATGAATGGAATGCATCTGACAGCACCTATCTCCAGCCATTGGAGGGCCGGTACGCCTGATATTCCCCCGCCGGCTCATGAGACGAGTTCGACGGATGACGCTGTCGATACTCTTCATCTCGAGCTTGCTGGTAGTATTCGTAAACTATACTTTCTGCCATTTTTCGAAATTGGCTACGTTGCCGGCTGATCGAGGTGGTCCCATTTGCTCGGACTGGAATGATATACCCAGTGACACGTCCAGGAATAATAGAATTCGGACGTGTCTCGATTTCAAAAAGATCCTCGGCCAGGGCCTGCAACACAAGGGTGTAGAAGTTCAGCCGGGAGGTCCACTCGCGTCGAACGTGAACAATGACCCAAACAGGGATCGAATGTTGGTTCATGTTGTATTGAAGGGCGAACAGTGTTACTAGAGACCGAGGTATTGGGTGAATGAATGGGCACAGAGGAACGAGTGGAGAAGAACATATGAAGGCTTTTATAGGACCATGTTGAAGGAAGTAGACAGAGTTAATGTTGCTGCAATGATGGAGCTTGCCCTTATCGTGATATAGAATTAGTGGTTTTCTTCAGCGGACTAGGAGCTTGCAATACTGGAACATGCCAAATAAGCAGCACGACCATGGCAAGCAAAGCAAACATTGTCTTTCCGGAAAGTTCACTTTGTCAATCACCATCGTTAAGCTGAGGGCCATCGCACTGTCCGCAGAAGATGGCCTCTTTTGTGGCCTTAGATATACGATTGCTGTGTAGATAAGCGTGTATGATTGGCATGTTCGAACTAAAGATGAGGTGGCAATGATGATAGAGACTGGTTGCCGATGGTAAATAAATACATCATAAGAGAAATCCATTAACCCGAAAATTCAATGTTTAGTGCTTCATGCCGTTGCGGTATGTCTTTTTTCAACCAATCGCCTCGGTTGCTTCACTGGCATGAAACACGTTTGAAGAGTCGACGATCAGAGGGCAGTTGAACTGGTACTTGAGTGGAAGTATTGCGTGGATTGAAGTTGGTCACAGTGGACATCTACATGGCTGGCCGAGTGATCAATGTTGTTCATTCAGAGGATACATGATTGGGAATCCGCCCCAGTAGCACAAAAGGTGTCACTAGGAGGCATGATGCTCCCGTTCGAGGGAAAGACGTTTCGCTTGATCGCCAACAACTCACGTTCTATATTTAGTGCGGCCTTGGTGGATATAAGACCTAAACCCTAATGTAAAAGTAGTAGTTGAAATGGCCCAAATTCATGTCCTGGTATTCCGTTCGTGGCGCCAGCTTTAACAAGGGCAATGAAGCCGCAGTTGAACAAGGATGTCGTCCCTATAAGGGGAAGGACAAAGTGCCCAATATGTAATTCGTGACAGGTAAACTGCGGAAGATCTTAAATAAACAGCGTGTTTCCTATCTAAGAAGGCGGGTTAGCAACCTCAGGCTTCTCAGCAGAATTTGGGAAATAATCAGATAGAATACCCACAACCTTAGGGAGCCCGTACAGCTCATAATTCCATGCTGAATCGTTTAAAAATGCAGTAAAAATCAATTAAAAAAATTGAACACACCGTCAGTCCCGACTGGGTAATATTCTTCAATATATTCTAGCTCGAATTCTCCAAAATTCTCTTTTTAATTTACCAAGGAAGACCACATTTTTAAAAAGGGATAGTTTCCCAGGCAGCTGTCCACTTGCGTATATAGGAAATGGGCTGTCCGGTTAACATCTTCCACATTAGACGCCTCGAATAGAGAAAGCATTCGTAATTTCAAGATGAAAAGGCGGTAGTGTCATCCAAAATGAAGGGCAAAGATATGAAACTGGCAAGGAAAATGATAGATGTACACTGCCAGATATCTCCGGGATCTCCGCGGTTTACGGTAGATAAGCGAATAGCGACTAACTTAGCAGGGTGAATTTTTTTCCCAGATGCATGCGGATCTAAGATATGCAATTTTGATACGACGATTACCCGATGTTTGCGACTCTTAACGTAGCCCAGAAGCCGACGGACGAGTCGTACGGGAGATATCAGGTCGGATACTGGCCGTGCCGGTGAGCTAAGCTTCAGATGCATGTATGTATGTACCTACGGCTCAGGGGCCAGAGTGCGGGCTGACCAGACCGGCAGGCTTACCGATGGAGGAGAATGAAACTAGTCGAAAGACTCCAAACTCATCGACTATAAGGGCCTATCTGAATGCTGGAACTTACGGATACTTGGGCCGTGTGCCATCTGACGCACATATCTGGCCGGTGGACAGTGACTGTAGACAGTGATTTAAACCAGGCGGATGCTGTTATGGCATAGATAGCAAAGCCAGAATATAGCCATATTTCGGAGTTCAATTAGTTTCCCGCCAATCCGATACACCACCATGCATTTCATCCAATTGATCACCGTCGTGGGCTGCCACTGTGCCGGCGAGGTAGGCGATGTCATCGTCGGCGGCGTGCTCAATCCCCCGGGCTGCTCCACCATGTACGAAAAACTGGTCTACTTTCGAGATCGAGCAGACCACATTCGCCAGCAGATGCTCAACGAGCCGCGGGGACGTCCGGCCATGTGCATGAATCTCGTCCTGCCCCCGTGTGATCCCCGAGCCGACGCTGGCTTCCTCATCATGGAAAGCGAGGAATACCCCCCTATGTCCGGCGGAAACACGATCTGCACCGCCACCGTCTTGCTCGAGACGGGTATGGTGAAGATGGAAGAGCCGGTAACTACGATTCTACTGGACACGGCAGCCGGTCCGGTCTCCTTCACGGCGGACTGTGAGAATGGCAAGTGCAAGGCCGTCGCATTTGATAACGTTCCGTCCTTCGTCTTTGCCCTGGACTATCCGGTGGACGTGCCCGGGGTGGGAACCGTCTGATGTTGCCTGGGGTGGCATGATCTATGCCATCGTCGATGCGGCCTCTGTGGGACTTCGCATATCCAACCAGAACGGTCTCAAGCTGATCGAAGTGGGAGAGAAAATCAAGCAAGCCGTCCAGCGCTCGTTCACCCCCGTTCACCCGGAAAACCCCCAAATCCGTTGGAGCTTACTGAACCGCTACAGGAGAATTCCGAGGGAAAGAAGGTGGCGGTTAAAACGGTGGTGGTGTTTCCAGGGCGGTTCGATCGTTGTCCCTGTGGCACCGGTAGCTCAGCAAGAATGGCCGTTCTGTATGCCCGAGGCCAGCTGGCTGTCGGTGAAAAATTAGATTACCGCAGTATCATCGACAGCTCCTTTCAGTGCCATATTCGAGGCACGACTCGTATCGGCGGATACGACGCAGTGTTGCCAACAGTGAAGGGGAGTGCATGGATTACGGGGTTCAAGCAAATGGTATTAGACCCGACAGGCCCTTTCCCCCAAGGATTCCGGGGTGGAGATCAGTGGCATGTATCAGAAGAGCCCGAGCATAAATAGAATTGAAGCTGTTCACTGTTCCACTGAGAGTGTTGTAGAAACGGTCTTGATTTATGGCAGAAACAGAGATCTATAAGGCTCTAGAAAGTCATAAATTTGAGCGACACATCGCGGATGGCGCGTGGGATCCAATCATTGGACCAAACCGAGTAAATTGAGCAAGTCCTTAGTCGAACATCAAACCCCCGTTGGCGCTCACAACCATGCCGGTGACCCATCGACTGCTCTCCTCCGAAAGAAAAGCCACGATCTGCGCGATATCGTCAACTTCACCGACTTGAGGGGCAGCAGGGGTGCTTTGAATGCTCGACTGCCACGCTTTTGACATTTCGGGATCCTGAGTACTTTGTGCCCAGAGCTCAGTGCCAATGGGACCCGGGCTAATGCAATTCAGGGTGGCGTTGTATTTGTGGCCGAGCTCTCGTGCTAGCGCAATGGCCCCTTGCATCCCACGTAGGCCAGGCAACCGGCATGTAGTCTCGTGCATAGATGGTGAAGTTCACGATGCGCGGCGCCGGGCCGAATGACGGGTGGCCTGTTGGATCAGAAAGGTGGGGAATCGCACGTTGGCGTGCAACTGCCGCTCCCAGGGCTCGTACGTCATATCCTTGAAGTTGTAATCCTCCCAGGTGCCCGCATTGTTGACTATAATATCGATGTGCCGCCATCGAGCCACCGCGGCGCTCACCACCGTCGCCGGCGCCGCCGGATCGGCTCCTCTGGCTTCCACTGCGATGGCGTCGACCCCAATGCCTTGCACCTGAGCCACAGCCTCGTCGGCCTGACTGCGTGAACTTTGATAGGTAAGAATAATATTGGCACCCCGACGGGCGAGTTCGAGAGCGATACCCTTGCCAATCCCGCGAGAGCCCCCGTCACGATGGCATTCTTTCCCCGGAGCGACATCACAGCAGGTATTGAGCGGGAGTCAGATGCAGGGATATCTCGTGTGAAGCCGATAGCAACACTCTATGAGCCCTGTACGATCTCTAGGACCAGGTAGCGAGGATACGAAACAATGGGTCTGGCCGAGAGTGTGTCTGGTGATAGGAGGGGCTCCCGGTGCTTCCGCCCTGCGGTCCTCGGACAAGAGACGACCTAGTCTTGTTGCCAGTAAAACGATGACAGAGAAAAATTGGCGCTGACGAAAAGTCAGCGAGGACAGAGTGCCTCCCCGCGCGTGTGCTGTTATTCTGAGTGTATGCCAACCCCAGATATGGGGAAGTCGGAAGCGCTGCCGAGCGGATCTTCATCTATTCGTCGGGGACTCTATATATGATAGCACGCGCATCTAGCGTAAGTAGGCCTCGTTCTCTCTACGAAACTTGCGTCACAAAGGTATGGAGCCCCCAGGAAAGACCAATGGGGTGCTGCACCTTTCTCCAGGACCTCACACCGGGCCATCCATGACCCTCCCCCGCGCCTCTGGAGAAGGCTGGGGCGCGGATGGCTTCCCGAGCCGATCACTGAGAAAGCGCCTGATAACATTATCAACCCTGGCGACGACCACCGGGAGGCCTCCCGAATGATGCCATGATAGATGGGGAAATTCGCTCGCGCTACCCCGGTTTCCACCTGTTATCCTATCCCCGCTGAATGGGTCGGTGGAGATAGGGGCAGGTCCAATGGTTGACAAACAGGAATTGAAAGTGTGAGGACATCATAGCCACCGGGTGCCGAATGGCAGCAATTCCAGTTGGGAGCCAGCGTGTTATATCATAGTCCATTGTAGATGAGAGGAAGACTGAGGGGCCGCGAGGCCCTTATAACTCCCCACTGTCCCCGAATCGGTCTAAGACAGGTTCCGTTGTTGTCTCCTTCCCCAGGACGCGCACGATGAATAAGACCAAGTCAGATGAAGAGTCCCCATCCTCTTCCCTGCCGATGCAGGTCGGTGAAGTCCGGGAGGATCCCACCTATGTCCACGATGCCGTCTTCGGAGAAATCACGGAGGATGGCCCCAATTATCGTGATGTACGCGTTTCCCTGCACAGGCCCTTCAGGCCTAGCCGACACCATACTAACATGCAACACCATTGATTCAAATAGGTCGGGTGGTTGGGAACGGTTGCTCTCATGATGAAAACGCAAATTGGACTCGGCGTGCTCTCAATCCCCAGCGCCTTCGACACGTTGGGGATTGTGCCCGGCATTATCACGCTATGTGGCATCGCCATCACCACGACCTGGTCGGACTATATCATCGGTGTCTTCAAACTTCAGCATCGTGAGGTCTACGGGATCGACGATGCCGGGGGCCTGATGTTTGGCCAGATCGGCCGGGTGGTCTTTGGTGTTGCTTTTTGCCTTTGTACGTTGCCAGCCTCGGATCCTCCCCGGGAAAAACGCATGCTGATACTCGAGCATGAGAACAGATTGGACATTCGTGGCCGCATCCGGTATTCTGAGCGCTTCGATAGGACTGAACGCCGTCTCGTCCCATGGAGCGTGCACCGCCATCTTCACCGTCATCGTTGCCATCGTGGGCTTTGGCCTTGGGAGTATTCGGACACTGGGCCGCCTGTCCTGGCTGGCGTGGGTCGGACTAATATGCATCTTAACATCCAGTAGGTGCTTTGCCAATTGTTCTCTAAATCCCTAGCTGCGACCGTTAACCTCCATCCGTAGTTATCATCTTGACCATCTCGGTAGGCGCTCAAGATCGCCCGTCTGCGGCACCCAAGGACATTCCCTGGGTTTCGGACTATAAGCTTGTCGGCAATGGAACTTTTGTAGAGACAATTTCGGCCGTCTGTCGACTGGTTTTCGCTTTCACCGGCACTCCTGCCTTCTTTCCAATCATTTCCGAAATGCGTGACCCGCGGTACTATACGCGCGCCCTGCTGATTTGCCAGGGGACCGTTGTTGCCGTCTACATTGCAATCGGCTGTGTTGTATACTGTTACTGCGGATCGTATCTCGCCTCGCCTGCTCTAGGCTCGGCCGGAGTGCTGATGAAGAAGATTTGCTATGGGTTCGCGTTGCCTGGCTTGCTTGTGACCACGATGCTGGTGGTTCATGTTAGTCTTGTCCCCCTTGACCCCGAATTGAGATGGCCTGCCTACTCACCGCCGCTCAGCTTCCGGGGAAGTATATCTTCGTGACCATCCTGCGTGGTTCGCGGCACCTCACGGCGAACACCATGACTCACTGGGGCACTTGGCTGACGTGCACGTTTGGCATCACCGTGGCCGCTTATATCATCGCCAGCGCCATCCCAGTCTTTGACGACCTCGTCGCTCTCGTCGGTGCATTACTCGGAACCCTGATGGCTTTCCAGCCCATGGGTTGCATGTGGCTCTACGACAACTGGGGTATATTTAGAGCACACAGAACGCCGAAACTTACGTTTCTGGTGTGCTGGAGCGTGCTTGTAGTATTATTGGGCTCGTTCCTTACTGTGTGCGGCACGTATGCGTCCATTGTCACCATAATCAACAGTTACAACGCCGCCGGGGGATCAACTGTCTGGTCTTGCGCCGACAATAGCAACTCCGTGTAACGTCCCCTGCATGTTGACGAATGTATTCATTGTTAGCGTTTGATGAATTGTTCCTTATTCATTCATAACCCCTTCTTGGCGAGGTTGGAATACCCCGGGCATAGAGAGGTGAATTCAATCAATTTCCCATGTCACAGTAACCTGTTGTAGCTAATGCTAGATAAACAATCACCGCAAACCTTCTGGTGCCCAAGTCTCACGTTTACCTCGCCAGGGTGACCTGCCCTCAATGCGGCCCAAGAAAGCAATGTTAGTTGTCTTCAATATGGTCAAGATGTGCTGCCGATTGCGCAGGCCATGTGAGATGGATGTGATATGATCAGTATAGTAGAATAACCGCCGCCAGTGACATTCATCGGGTCCCAGAATTTGATCCTGCTCGTATTCCAAGATCATCGCGTGGATAAACAGCCGACGCTAGCATAAAACAGGGAGAGAATAAGCCCAGCGCGGAAAAACCCACATCAGAAGACGCACCTCTCTGGGCGTGCGCAGGTACTCGATGATAACTGTCAGTTGACTTGGTCATTGCCCTAAGCAGATATCCTATCGATTCAACGGAATGTAGTTATATGCTCGGTGGGTAAAAGTGAAGTGTCATTTCTAAACTACAATCTGCCTAGCTATTTATAGTTCCACTTGTTTACACCTATGCATTCCTGATCCCTTGGTATGCCATTTGGAATGGTAGGCCAAGTCTAGGCCAAGCAAGGTGCTGTGCGGTATGTGGATTAGGTCAGGATACTCCACCTCTCTGGCCTGGTTGACAATATTGTTCCAACAATAACCATGGTCAACTCTGGAGGAAGTAGAACAACGGCGGCAACGCTTCGCCAGATTGGTCGCAAGACTCGTTGCTTCTGCGTGAGAGGAATCGTTGGCTGGACAGCAACCCGCTTGCTTGGCCTCGCCCCTCCCTTCTTGGATTCACTCCTCGCTTTTTCGGAAAGCCATCGCTTCTTCTCGCGATCGATGGCTGTCCAGATCTCGGGGACCTTCCAGGGGTCGCGCAAGGAATACACTGTATCTGTGCACTCGAGAGGCTTCGTGAACCTTGCCTCCAAATTCCGGTAGGAATGAAAGATTGGTCTCCATAGATGCGACGCCAGTTAGGCCACCACGGTTCTTCATGGTACTTGAGCGGCAAAAACATGTTAATGGTCTGTCGAGTCTGCCACAGAGCTTGACGGAATTCTCTCAAATGCGCGGTGATTAGACCGACGTCGAGAATGCGGGTCATCAACGCCCAGCATCGCTCGTGCATGAGGTAGGCGATGGGATTGAGTCGAGGGTTGTCGTAGTTGTGTCTATGGCTCCGTGGTTCTAGATAAGCCTCGTCGTGGCGCCGTGGGGCGATCTTTGGGTCCCCTAGTACCATATCGTCGTAGTCGATGGGTAGTCGAACCATCTCTACGTTGCAAGGCGTCACCATTCCCACCCTGGTCAACTTAAATTGCTGATCCAATCCCCATTTGATATGCATAACTGCCAGTATCCGTTCTTAGAGCGGGGCGCCATTCTGGTAGAGTGGGAAAGGGGTCTTTACTGGCCCTGTAAAAGCGGTTCCACATCCAGGGTAGCGAGAAATACAGACTCGTCAGGTCGCTGGGCCGTCCTTCCGCAAATCCCTGTATGCTCACTTGTCTGTGCCAGTCCTCATTCGCATCAAGGACCATTGTAGACCACGGACTACAAGCCAGGAATTCATTCTGACCTCCGATTATGCCGCCGCACAGATTGCAGAAGAGGCCTTCGTATGCGTAACGCCGTGGAAGAGACCCTACGTTGCCATTTCGAAAGTCTGCGATTTGCAATGAAATAAAGCAGAGCGGATAGCAGGCCTCGATTGTCACACCCAAAGAGGGGCCTAGTGTCATGGTTCAGTCACCATGACGGAGATGGCGGAGCTTACAAGACCGGAAAGCAAGTTCAATTAACTAAACAGGATATACTAAACAGCATATAGATCCTGAGAACATCACATGATAGCTTGAAAAACCAAGCACTTGGCCGAGCGGGCATTCAATTAATTATTCCTCCCACTAAGACCATGCCAGCGAGATTCAGACTCTGGACCATCGCCAGCATCGCCAGCCCGCTGATGACGATCTCATCTAGAAATCTGTCCTCGATATCGCCCACTAGTTCAAACGTCCCAACTTCCTGGTTGGAAAACAGCCTGTTTCGGAAACGCGCAACGACGCCACCGTGGGCGACGCTCAGCTGGTAGTCGCCGGTCAGGGCTCCGTCGGCCGTCCACGTCAAATCCACGTTAGCCACGGAGCTGTGGAAGTTGTAGGTTCGCGTGAGGAGACTCTCGCGCTCGAGCTGGACCTCTTGGCCGCGTACCTTGAGTTTCACTTGCAGGCTAACGATCTTGAAGGTCGCGGTACAAATTGGGAGGACAGATGAGGTAGAGAAGGGCGTGCCCTGAGATTCAGAGGGCAGATGGTTGTGCTCGACACGGAACAGCTCCATCTGTGGCGAATGCGACCCTACTTTGACGCGGTAGAGAGGCGTCTGGTTGTCCGAGTCGAGGAGGTTGAGAAGCTTGCCACGATAGTGGATATGGATGATTTGAATGGGAACAGGCATGCCGACGGCAGAAATACACAGGAAACTGAGTCGATGGTAGCGAGAGACGATCAGGATCTTGGGAAGTTTGACTGGCGTTTTGTACTCCCTCTCCCTGCTGCCAGTTCAGGCCGTGCCCTAGCTTGTGTCAATCAGCCCTTTGATCTACAAACCAACACGACATTTGACAAACTCGCTCTCTGATTGGACTGCTCGCTCGTCGGCCAATGAGGCGAGCAAGATCTTGCGTTAAAAGGCAGAGCTAATCTCCGGCCAAGAAGGGAACGTTAGCGCCGGCTATGGCGACTGACTCATAGTTATGTTTGCCCCTTTCGCCATTAACCAACGGTCCTCTCCCCCCTACCTGCTCTCCGCCATCACCTGGGAATCATGATTAGACCAAACGGTGCTAGATCGAAAACTGGATGCAAGACGTGTCGGTCAGTACAGCATTTCCCCTAATCTGCTGGTAAATGAGGAGTCCTGCTGACAGTGCTCCAGGATCCGAAGAGTCAAGTGTGACGAAGCACGACCCGTCTGCAACCGATGCTCATCGACGGGCAGAAAATGCGACGGATACGTGGTCTGTTCGGCCGGACACGCGAAGCGTCCATTGATTCCGAGGGCATACTCGTCCCCGGCCCCGTGCGCGGCGGTGGGCTGTTTCCCCCGTCTCAGCCATGCCGAGGCTCAGGGTTTTGTCTACTTCCGTGACCATACGAGTCGGGAAGCGACGGGATGGTTTGTCTCTGCGATCTGGAAACAGATGATTCTGCCTATGGCTCATCGAGAGGCCGCGGTGATGCATGCAGCGGTTGGCGTGGGAGCCATGCATCGCAGCACGCGCGGCCAGAGTCCGTCGCTACGCTTACCGGCTTGCATGGAGTCGCATCACAGCTTTGCCCTGTCACAGTATGTCAAAGCAATCCGTCAGCTGCGCGAGCGACTCGATCGGTTTGAGCACGACCGGCAGAATCCCGAAATCGCGCTGGTAGCCTGTCTCCTGTTCGTATGTCTGGAGATGCTGCAGGGGAACCGACTAGGGGTGTTATTGCATCTGCAGAATGGTCTACGTGTTCTGGCCAGCATCCCCAGCCAAGTTCGCCGAGTCAGTAACGGAGAGCACCGGTGCCTCCTCGTCACCCGAGAACGACCGACGGGGGTGGAGCAGATTACGGAAATCTTAGTGCGACTAGACGTGGATTCCACTGCGTTCGGCGAGCGAGCCCCGGCCTACCGAATAGCTTCAGCCCTGGACGCTCTCGGACCGGAGCGCCCCTTGCCCCCCAAGTTCATCGACCTCGTCGAAGCTCGACACTTTATAGATTGCCTCACCAGCACGGCCCACCATATCCGTGGGGACCTGCTGGCCCTCAGTAGGGAATTCTGTCGCGATCCTCCACGCGACGCAGCCTGGCGGTGTTGCATGGAATTTGCTAGTATTAGGATGGTCCGCCAATCCCAGCATGCAGCCTTGTTTGCCAATATGAAGACCCTCGAAAAGAATTTGGCCCATTGGCTGGCTTCCTTCCAGCATCTGACACCGAATAGCCCCGAAGACGCTCAGTCTAGCATGTTTCTGGAAATTCGATTCCATTCCGTCTTTCTTCAGCTTACCACCTGTCACAACGACCGCGAAACCTATTGCGACCAATTTGCTCCCACATTTCATCGCATCGTCGATCTCTGTAGCTTGTTGATCGGCGATGCAGTCCATTCAACGGGACCCACCTTTGTGGTTGACTCCGGTCTGATTCCATCTCTCTATCTCACGGCGATCAAGTGTCGCCGGTCCGAGATCCGACGGCGAGCTATCTCGTTACTCTCACGGTATCCATGCCAAGAAGGCATGTGGGAGCCTGCCCTGATGGGGCATTTTGTGCACGAGGTCAGCCGGCTGGAGGAAGTAGCAGCGAGATCTGCGACCAGGCAGGAGCATTCGACCAGGCTGACATTTGAGGACGTGCCCGAAGCCGCTCGATTCTGCGTCGTCATTATGGCGGTGACAGAGCGAGTGGGCGAGGGAAGACTTGTCTGTGCACGATATATGCACGAGACGACGGGGGAACTGGAGATCACCGAGCATTTGATCCCGATCGCCTTGACGGAGTGAAGCAATGATGACGGTGTGGTGCCGTCATGGTTTCCTCTCCATCCATCTCGCGGGGCCAGCCACTTCTGTCGAACAGAATCCCGCGAGTCACTCTTCAACGACAATGAAGCTTGTCAGCTCGGATGATCAGTCGCCCTGGAGGCGACAGCGTCGCGCCCATCGCAAGTCTCGCCAGGGCTGTCGGAATTGCAAACTATGGCGAGTCAAGGTAATCTCGCCGTCTTCCCGGTATGTAAGCACAGAGAGCTGACGAGTCCGGTCCGCAGTGTGATGAAACGAAGCCCGAATGCGTCAAGTGTCGCTCGTACGGGGTGGTCTGCTACTACGACGTCGTTCCTTCGCCGGACCTGCAGCTCACCCAGGAGCTCAAAATGCCGCCCCTGGTGGCGACGGATGGTATCTCGACCTGCGAATTAGACAAGCAATGCCTGGCTAGACTTGAGCGGTTTCGAGGCCGCTCGATCACAACCGTCATCAACGTGCCTCCGCAGCCATTACTCCAACCGGCCATGGGGTAAGTGAATTCGCAGCCCGCGATTAACGCGCAACTATGATAGCTGATCAGCTGGACTATAGAGCCCATACCTCATGCATGCCACTCTCGCGTTTACAGAAATCCATGACAGATACTTGAATCGCCAGCGGCCGACTGCCCCGGGCACCCGGGAGCTGTACCATGTCTCCATTACCAGCGCTCTATTCAGTCGGCGACTGTCCAGCCCCATACAGCCCGAAGACCGCGATACCATCTAGGCCACCGCCACATTCCTCGGCATTCTCGCCGTCAAGTCGGTCCCCGCGACGACCACCGAGGACTGTTGGCCGCTGAAGCAGGTCGAGCCGAGCTGGCTTTGTCTGAATCTGACCAAAACGGCACTCTGGAAGCTTACAAACCCCCTGCGACCTGAGAGTCTTTTCCATGATATGTCAGAGCAGTACAGGCTCATGTACGCACCTCGCCCAAATGAATCGGACGTACGCGGCTGTCTCCGCGATCCTCGCCCGCTATCCATCCTATCGGGTGATGAAGCGTTGTTGGGTCTCTACCGTCTCTGCGGCCTGCAGTCTTCCCTCAATTCCTCACTGGCCCCACTGGTTGATATGAATCCCTATCGTGAAGCCTTTAAATTCCTCCACCGGCTTTCTGTCGAATGCGTGGACATATGCCTGGCTCAGTCTCATGCGCTAGTCTTTATATCACGCATGCAGCCCTGCTTTGTCCAGTGGCTGCGAGCCAGAGATCCCGTGGCCTTGTTACTGCTGGCCCTGTGGTACGAGCGTGCAGGTCGGTTCATTTGGTGGATTCGTTATCGTGCTCTCGTGGAGGACCCCGCCATTTGTTCTATTTGCGGCGTACTGCCGGGCACAACGCGACGATGCGGCGGATTCTTGAGAAGGAGTGGGACTGGCTGCCTCCGTCGCAGAACTAACACCCTACTGCCCGGATTTTGACCCTTTACTGTGTTTGCTCATTCGAATTGGGTATGATGATTGATTATTTGAATGTGAGCTTGAACTGGTGGACTTTTGTCTACTGCCGATCATCAGAGACAGGGCTAAGGCGTAGTGCATGTATCAACAGCTGTCTTCCGGCGAATCTGATGCCACTTGGGACTCAACTCTCCGTACAATCAAATAGATACTCGTATGCATTGTCGTCGCCTTGCCGCCCACACCCGGCTTATTTTTCCGCGGGAAGAAGTGTAGTGCCCCGGAGGTGCTCTGTGGTACGTACCTGTTCGTTGCATGGTCCCAGCCTCGCAATTATAATGTTGCGATGGCATCTACAGGTATGCATGTACCTGAAAACAGCTACAAAGTGCCTGGAGTATCTTCTCGTCCGTTTCCTCTAAGGCGTCGCCGATGGCAATCCGTGGTAGAGACTGTAGTACTTGGGAGGCTATGAGGTATTGCTGAACCTCCTGTGGCTTCCGTCCCCATTCAGGCACGAGTGGCTCGAGATCCGAAACGAGATCATTATCTGCTGATAGCGGGTGAGAAAGGCATTACATATGTTAGTCTGCATTAAAGGGGTCTCACCAGTAACGCGCCGCTCAATGAAACGCTCTTTGAAACAGAGAAGGATGACGACGATATCTAACACGCGAAAGCCTGCGAAGCAGTTACGAGCCAACTTTATCGCCCTTTTAATCTCTTCGTAGGTTGTTATCTGTTCAACTGTCCATAGCTGGCGAAGGTATGCCGTCGTGACGGCCCATTTCGTGTGTCGATGTCCATCTGCAAACTCTGGATATAGCGAATACAATCCTGACTCTTCCAACTGGGCTAGCGAAATCACTCGCGATCGTCCCCTATGATTGATTAGACCCTGCGACAGGTACTCCCCATTTTGGTAGATGTAGACGAGAAGACGAAGGTCGAAATATTGCCGCAAATCAGCCCGCTTGACGAGACCATAATACGCCTGCAGGAGTCGTTTAGCATGGATGAATTGCCCTCGAGTGAAGTCTTGAGTATCCACCACGCAGATTTTGACATTCTTCGCGGTGCAGCCGTGGTGATAGCGCCGGTAGAACGCATACTGTATGGCATATAGCAAGGACGACGTCCAAGACACAAGGTTGTCGGGTTGTTGACTCGCGTAATCCTTCACTCTCCACGGGTTCATATGCCGGTCCACCACGGACATTGCATAGTCCCCGTCCTGGCTCAGTATGTCAATCCTGCTATTCACTGTCCGACTTTCACTCGCTGGGGAAGCCATCACCTCCTCATTACTCCTCCCAAAGCTCTTCGGATCGAAAGTTCGAAACAGGTAACGGGGTATTTCATCCAAGTGAAAGTCGAACGAACTGAAAAGCGGACTCGCAGGCGGATCGAATAAGATTGGCCCGGGGCTGTTTCTCAGTATCTCCGTCCAGAGTCCAATCCACATCTGCTGGGTTCTTTGTCGGCCCTCTGTTTCCTGCCTCCCAATGGAATGCAAACCCACTCGAAGAGATTCAATGTTGAGAGCTATCCCATGCTCCACGATCTCCGTGCGCTCAGCACTTTGAGCGGAAGCTCGATCTGCAGTGGATTCATTAAAGGGGCAGAAGTAGCGAGCACAGTTTAGGGCGCCGTCCGATGCCATTGCCTGCCGATAACATTGTCTTGTGATGCCCAGCAATTCACATTCCTCCGCACATTCTGGGTCGGCCAGGACCGCTTCCGCAATGCGCCTTATCTCCGGCAGGAAATAGAAAAGGAGTTCTTGGTTGTATTCTCGGTAACCGCCTCCAAGTGCAATAATGTCGGAAATGGTGTTATCCACCATACGAGGACCAGAGTGCAGCTCACCGGCTACCTGTGGGTAGCAGCTGCTCATGGTTGTCGATATTCAGAGAGGCGGCAGTACTCACTCGTGTACTTCGTCGGGGTGAGGAATGTGATCCCTGTACAGGAAGAAGTCTCGTTACTCATAACACTTGTCAATTATTAAGAGTTGACGATTGGGGTGCAACGCTAAGCACGAACTCTAGCAAGTATTGGCGAATGGCCCTTCAAAGAAGACTTGCGGAAGCCTGCCACGGAGATGGGGGGTATTTCGAGGTTCAATGACATCTATATGATGTAACCTCACTTTCTGAGACACCACCCAATTCTGAGATGTAGCAGGAGAATTGTCTAATGGTCTCAATCATATGCAGGGAAGCGGAATTAAATGCATGCCCTTGAATCATAGGACGTAGAAATTACCCAGTCGCAGTCACTCTCCATCGTCAGAAAGTCTGCCAGCGCTAGGGGTGTAACGAATATTCGACGTCGGCCGATATATTCGACATCTGATCTAGCTCGAATAAAAAGTCAAATACATTATTCGAAGATATTCGACATATTTGATGTTCGCTTATATGACTAAAAACTATCTCTAATTGGCTGATCTTGTGGGGAAATCTTTGATATCTGTATTTCTTTATAGCCACATATATGCACTATACTGTATATATATATATATATATCCCATATTAAGTGGCTCAGTTCAACAGTTGTTGAGTTGCGAACTTGTGAATAGCTTCATTTTTTTATTATAATTTCAAGATTATTTTGCTGATCTTAAACAAGGAAAATCATTGGATATTGCAGTAAATCGATCAATCTGAACTCTTGCTTGTCTGGCATCATTCAATATGCGAAAATTAGAATTCTAGCGCGTGTAAACATCATATTGAATCATTTTAGATAATTTATTGAATGCCTCGCATGTTTCCTGCCATGCATGACGTTGAAAAGGACTCCGCTGTATCCAAAGAGCTAGAATACGAAGCTTTGCCAAAGGTTCTTGTATCTCATCCTCTTCTTCCCGGAAACTATTGCAAATTGTATCAGCCTCTTGGATAGTCTCAGTCTTCAAGCAGCAAAGAATATCCTTAACAATCAGATTCAAAATATGGGCGAGACATCGAATAAAATGATCTAGATCACGAAATAAGACATTATCTCTATGTTTTTCTTCTAAGCGTTAAGACAATAGCAAGCTCATTTTCTTATTATTACTGGCATTATTACTAGTAATTGCTGTGACTTCCTGAAATCAGGGAACTTCCTGGATTGACTTCCTGAGCCAACGAACTTCCCGGTATGGAGAAACCTTCCTGGATATAGTCCTGCCTGAGGCGGAACCTCAGGTAGTACATAGAGGCCCTAGATCCTCGCTCCTAGATAGCCTTTCCTCTCCATGGGAAAATTCCTTGACTACAAGTCAGAAACAAACTTGTCTTATATTAAGCTCCTTTGTAGACCGTCACAATTGCAATTACCTTGCATTCAATATCAAGCTCAATAAGAGAATCTTTAATTGCGGAAGTGAGATTCTTTCCACTATATAGATCAGGCAGATCTTTGAATTCAAGAACTCTTTCTCTATATTCAAAAGACTCAGTGAGCCAATGACCAATTATGCCTAAAATTGGGATATTATTCTTGCTGGTCCAGAGATCAAGTGATAAAACAAATATTTTGTATAAAGTATTTAAATCTTCCTTCAATTGATCGCGTTACAGATTAAATTTCTGCTTAATCGACCCTTTAAAACTTGTCGAAAAAATGATGGAAAGGTGAATCCAGGAATATTAACAAAAATTGATTTAAAAGCTTCAGATTCAAGAGCTATAAAGGGTAGTTTTTCTATAATAATCTAGCGGAATATATTTGACTCGATTTGTTCTTATATAGATTTTGTCTCAAGTGGCTTCTGCTTCAAGTGTGATCGTATTATGGGTTATTTTTGACGCGATTCGCGATGTGGAGGGCGAAGATCATATTTTTTCTCAAGATACTGTATTATATTGGTTGTAGAGCAATGACGTTTTGAATTAGAAGTTTTCCAAAGACATTTTTGATCTGTTAAAGGATTATTCAATGAACAGCGTATATCAAGATCTCTTATCATTCTTTTCTTGCTATTTTTCAGCCAATATCTGTTAACTTTATATTGATTGAAATATAACCAAAACCAGCCTTTCTGTCCCTGATTGTTGATTGTATTCGGTATAGTTGGTTGCGATCGATTTGATAGAGAGCGGACGGAAGAATAGGGTATTACAAAAAAAGAAAGGTCTAACGTAATAAATTTAACTACTGAAGGAGTAACTGATTTAGATAAAAGTAACTGAAACTCCTAAGACTGGGTATAGGATTGATTTAACAGATTTTTTATACTCAATAGAGGATCAATTGCATCATTGAATGATTGAGAATAATCAGTTGCCTGACTTGCTTCAGAAGTAGGATCTAAACCATCATTTAAAGCAAAGAAATGAATTTTAATACCTCTGGTTTGCATTCTCACAATTTTTCATAAAGGTTTGATAAAGTGATAAAGTGATAAATCTATCCCAAAATCATGAATATGAAGCTTTCGATATCCTAACTGGAAATTTTTTTTAATACACTAACTTATTTTAGAGATTCACTAGCCTATTTAGGAAATTAAGATATTTGACCGAATATTCGATTATTTGACGAATATGATATTCGACGCCCCTATTCAGGTCGAATACACTCGAATACGATATTCGACATCTGATCTAGCTCGAATAAAAAGTCGAATACGATATTCGACACCCTTATCATGATCGAATACCATTATACGAATATTCGACATCGAAACCGTCGAATATTCGTATTCGTTACACCCCTACCAGTGACTCAATCCCGCTTCACTACCGCAGCAACGCCAAGAATATTATCCGCACCGAAAAGCACCACCGCTGGCTCACCTCGCCATCATCCACCGAACTAGTAGTCCAAGGAAATGCGCGCATAGACTCCGCCAAAAGCAACCCTCGCCATCTCGCTAGCGTACGCCTACCTCACCCTGAGCGTCAACCAGCGGAGTCACTATCTCGCTCTTACCTTCTTCTGCACCCAACACGTCGACGGCGAAGATAAACATACAGAAGGGCGAGCGATCCTCCAAATTCTGTTCTACCAACTACTTGAACGGCACTTCCGGACCGCGATCTTCAACGCATGGGATCCAAACATGGAGGCGGTGGAGCACTAGGACATCACCGCACTCGGCAATGTGCTCCAGTGGCTTATCCGACAACTGCCATCGGATCGGACGGTAGTGTGTGTGATCGATGGAGCCAGTTGCTATGAGAATGACCGCCATGAAACGGACATGCTAGTTGTCGTGGGCTGCCTGTTGAGTCTGGTCCGCGACCCGACGGTTTCCCCCGCGACGAGCGCTGCCGGAACGGTAAGTCTGCATCAACTGTTCCCGGATGCGGAGTCGCTCCTGATGATAGAGACCGTATTACCCTTGGAGGAGGATCTCAATGTTTTGGATGTGCAGCAGCTTCTTTGGATTTTCCTTGGGTCGTCTCGGCGGTAATTGGAAGGCCTTTTCGGCAATATGTATAGGTAGGGCGATACTTCAGGCATGTTATGATAGTTCCCTAGGAGCGCAAGCGATACATTACCTCCAGCGATTCTCAGGGGATGATGATCTCCATAAAGGATATTGATTTAAGTCAAAATATAATCCAAGTTCTATATTACCTATAGCTTGTGCCTGCTACAGATATTATCGCTGTATTCAATGGTCCAGGCGCTTTAGACACTGGTTTTATTTTTGTTTTCTATAGCATTGATGATGCTGGCCACCGTGTACTGTACTTAGATACTTATACTAACTGGCTCGCTGTGTTGGTTTTTGGTCTATACAAACTAAATGGGAAAGGTAAGTTGGTTGTCCCCCCCTCAAATTACCGGAAATTACTTTTCTCGTTTATCTTTTTTTCTTTTGGAAAGTCATTCTTAAGAGTCATGTTACACACTTTCAATACCTTTCTCTAAATACAGGCTTAATTTTTCAACTTTACGGGGTCCACGAAGAAGATACTTTTGTATCTCTTGGTGGCTTATGACAGGAGTTGCAGACTATCTACTCAATACTCACCTGCCGAATATTCCCATAAAATTCGGACTGAAATGGCTCCTGATCATCCGGATTCATATAATGACACCGATGCCTGGAGTAGTATTCTTGTTAGTACACACACACACACACACACACACACACACACACACAAACGCACATACACACCCACTCTATCCAGCCTTTCTCATAAATATCACTTAAAAAACAAAAGAAGGGGGTAAACAAACCAACACATTGCCCGAAACACCAACCCCAGAACCGCATCCCGGATCTCCTCGGAATTTGCTTTACTATACCCCACCATCCCTTCACAAGAATTCACTATATCAAACGGGTCTCCCAGATTTAGGCTCTTCCCGTCTCCGTGTCCATTCACGTGCATTTCGGCGCGTCGTTTTCCGCGTTTACGGACATGGTCCTCGATGGTAGGGAAATGGTCGAAAAGGACTTTCATGTTTCGGCGCCAGGTTAAGAAGGTGTTCTTTTTGGTCTGGTAGTCTATCTTGTCGTTTAATTTTGTCTGCGGCATTTTACTGTATGGTTGCTGCTGCTGCTTCTTTGTTGTGAAGGTTCCTCCTGCTTCAGAGGAGGAGAAGCCTTCCTCGGCGTGTTCAGTGTCTGCTTCACCGTCTTCGGTGGCGACGATGAACTCGACAAAAGAGGAGATTAGATCCCAGTGGAAGAAGGTGTAGAGTCCGATGTGATTGTCTTCTCGATGGAGGAATTGGCTTAGTTCGTGCTGGATCCATTTTAGCCAGTGGTGGACCCTGGAGTAGAAGATTACGGCTTCGGGGTTATTCGATTCTAAATCGGTGGCCCAGGCGGGGTGGGTGCCTTGGGAAAGTTTCCAGTAGTCTGGGATGCGGGTGGGGGTGGTTGTTGTTACGGTAGAGGGAGGAGGAGGAGGTGAGTGCTGCTGTGATGGTCGAGAAATCTGCTCTAGCTCGTTGATAGCCTCTAGGATCCCGTCTACGATACGCGAAGACCCCTGGGTTTGTATATCTTCCACGCCACGCTTGAAGATCATCGCAATCCTGGGCCTAGTGAACGGGCCCAGGAGATACCGGTGCGGTTTCGGCACGCGCACAGGGTAAAGATCTCTTTGGCTGAGGATGGTGGAGCACAAGGCTGGGAGGATGTTGACGAGGTTTCGTCTCGGTGGGAGGGGGAGCCACATGGTGTGGGAGAGGTTCTTCCACACCCGGTCATCGTTACCGTCTAAAATGAATGGTTGGGAGAAGGCCGGAGATGGGAAAAGAACTGAGTCCGGAATGATTCGCCCGTAGAACATTGCTACCGTCCCGGAATGGATGATGAAGGTCTCCCTCCGTGAGAGGTGTCGCAACCGTGGCGGGGTGGTGTCTTGCTGCTCGTATCGGAGTAAGGGGGTGGATCTTTCGGCGAGGGTGAGGGTGTTTCCTGAGGCTTGGAGATTGCCTCGAGAAGGGTAGCTGGTAGTTGGTTTGCTTTCCTCCTCTGCCGATGCCGGTCCTTGGGTACCCGGGAATGGACCATCTGACCAGGCGAGGCCGAGAAAACGAGTCAAGACGGTTAGGTCGCGGAGGGAAACTGAACCTGTCAGTTGGCCGGTGTTTCCGGGGAGGTCATCCCATATGCAGGGCTCAAACTTGATGCAAATGCCGTAGGTTGATGCCGGAGGAGGAGAGGGAGGAGGTGATAGACTGGAAGTTGAATAAGGCATTCGCCTGGTAGCAACTTGGTTGTATTCTTGCAAATGCTTCAGGAAAAGAGTCCAAGAGGCATGCGTGCGCGCATCAGTGAATTCCTCTGCTAGCTCACTTACGCCCAAGGACTTTCTCAGATACTGCTCCCGCCATTCCCGGTCTCTTTGGAGGAACGGAAAGAGGTTGAGCCATATCGCCGACGAATCCACAGCATTCAAAATGGGTTGAGATGATTTGGGATTTCCAAGATAAATATACGGTCTCACGAATGTGACCTCAAACCGGAACTCCCGCCAGAGATAATGTCGGTGCCGGAATCGAGACCAGTTGCCGATGAACTGTCTTGAGCACCGGTTGTAGCCCTGAGCTGTTGCAAAGTACTGCTGGAGGAGCTGGAGAAGGGTCACGGTCAAGGCAATCAAGGAGACAGTAAAGGCTGTTAGAGCGATAGAGTTGCTTGTGTCGAGCATGTTGAACCTATCGAATATTTTTCAGGACGCCAGGCTACTGGAAGTGAACAACGAAATTGCTGGCTGATTTTGTGAGTTGGGCGACAACGCTGAGATGACGACGGTGTAACAGGGATCATGGATCGACAGCCTTGACTGCCTGTCTTGGCGGTTGTAGTGCGGGGGCTCTATAGACATGCGATAATCAGTGTCACTGAGGAGGACGATCTCGAGAATAACATAAGACGAGGTTTGAAGCCAGCAAGTTCTTGTAGCAACTGAGATCTCAATAAATTTTCTTCTTTGCTTCTACTTCCTCGCTCATGCCAAAAATCTTTACGAGACTTGAAAAATAGGAATATCAGATAACTAGGGGTACTAGCATCCCTGAACTTACCCTCGGTCTTGGCATCACAAGCAACAATGGTGACGGCCGGTCGGTCAATTCGAGATGCAGTTCCTACCTCCTCTCCTGGTCGATCCGATAATCCCATGTCCAACCCGCGCACCCTCGATAGCGTATTGACTCTACCAACTGAGTCTACATTATGCGTCCAGGCTCAACGGGGATGTATCTCGATGAAACCAGCGCCCGCTACTTCGGCAGTTTCCACAGTTTCTGTCCCATCATCGGCCGGCGGGCAATCCAAACACGCCTTCTATCCTTCTGGTTCAATCCCCAGTCCGAGTTTGCTCTTCTCTTGTTATGTATAGGGTTGCTTACGCACGCAGAGCACTGTGACTTGAGTCTACAACCAGCCCGCCATATGAATGAGAGGATGCTCTACTTAGCGACGAAATCCCTGATGGCACAGGTACAGGCACAGGTCCTCTGTGCGCCTACCACCCGTCTCTTTCAGACTGGCATCTTACTGTCGGTCTACGAATACGCTCATGGCCATGAGCAGGCATTTGTGACGATTGGAATCTATGTCCGCATGGTGTATGCGGCCCAGCTACGATCCCAACCCTCGCCGACCACCATCGACCAGATGCGGCTAGACATGGCTGAAGAAAAGGAGGAGATCAACACCTGGTGGGGAATCCGTATCTGTGAGCGGTGCGTGCATAATTAGCCTCTACTCGCTTCTGTTCTCTGAGTTTGCGTAAAAAAGAACAGGGGCTGACACAGCTCCATATAGAACGTTTCTGTGTGAATTGGAGTTCTTGGATGAGCTACTGAGGTCACTGGTACCCGGCCCAAATGGTCGCAGTCCAAGACCTGCGCTCGATCGAGGTTGGCCCGTTCGGGCGCGCCGCCCAAGCGGCGTGGCTCCTAGTAGATGTGCTACGGGGAATAGTATCCACAGCGGATCTGACCGAGAAAACAAGACCATCTGGGCGAGTGTGATCAAACACTCCTGTCCTTTCTGACCATCGTGATGCATTAGCACTGCGGCGAAAACTTGGACGTGTTCTGTCCTGCCATGGCTGAAAATCAAGTGCACCATTTCTTCTCCACGGACATCTCCTCGAACAACATACCAAAAAAGATCCTTCAAGTAGTGGCTACTACACTCTAGACAGTCCCCTAGCGGCCCTAGATACGGCGGACGATATGGTAATCGATATTTGCGCTACTACCAGCCATTACTTCTCCCGAGCTGTTGGTACCTTATTCAGGCGGCGCTAAAGCACAGTCAGAACTCTCAATACCGGTGGGTTCCACGACTGCACACTACACTGAAGGAATTCGATCTACGCGACGCCTTTACAGGGTTTCGTTGAACAGAATACCGGTGGCTTTAATTCATGAACCCATATAATTGATTCTTTTTCGTGCGAGCACAGTTCTGTTCCTTTTTGCGTACTGCGGCCAACACAGGCCTCAGCGCCGCCAATTTAAACAGAGTGTATCGAATAACAGCGTAAAGAAAGAAAGGTAAATACAATGGGTACTATTTACTCATTCACCAAAAAAACATACCACAGAAGGAATTCCCTGATGGTCAACCACCCAACTACTAACCTCCCGGCATGTGGCTTAAGTACGGCTGAGCGGGCGGGAAGCCCTGTTTTCCATACCCTATGGCCGAATGTACTTGGGGGTATTCAAGAGTGGAATATATAGGATCTTTCGAGGGGGGTGGGGGGTTACTGTGTTCTAGATACTATAGATCACTCGTGACTTTTCGTTAAAACCATAGATCTTATCCTAGACTATCTCCTTTTATATCCTGTATATGATTCTAGAAGTCAGGAACACGGCTGCTAAAACTCAAATAAGAAGCCTTCAAACTGAAAGACTACATTGCCTTACAAAATATTAGAGCCCTATTTATCTATATTGTGGGGATTTGGTCAGCCTTGCGGGGGTGGACAGGTAGATCTGATATAGTTGTGTTGTCCAAGCTAGATGGTGTAGTGTTAATGGGGCAAATTATGATCTAAATGGGATAGTTGAAGATGATAAGTACATGTTATAATTCACCATGATTTTCGGGATATACTCCCTCAATTGAAAGACCGCTGAACTAGCGGTATAGAGCTCATTACTATGACATTGGAGAAAATCATGATAAGCCACAACATCGCATTGGCAGAGCAATAACATTCGCGATCTGATTTTGTGAAATGTACTGATCTTATTCCCCTTCACACTCCCAACCTGTCAAAAGATCATCATAATTTAACAGATGTGAGCACCATTGGAGAGCTGGCGACCTGCAGTCTACGTCAGTACCTTTCTCTCACCCACCAATAAAGAAATCATTAAACTCACCGTCTCTGTCATACAAGTAACCGTCGTTGCTAATGAAGACGTCTGCACCTTAATATCGGCATCTGTTCATAGGAACGGTGAGTGAGTCAGAGAGAACATACAGCTAAGGTTCTCAGGCCAGGTGTAGGTGACGTAGTTCCTGCTGCAGTATGCCATACTCGGTACTCGGACTTGACGATAATCCCAGTATTTATCGTGAAAACCCCCTACATCATTCCGAGTGAGATATTCGACACCTGATTTGCTCGCTGGCCCACAGATAGTCTATTATCCCAAATCGATAAAAGGAAGAGATGCGGGTAGTTCTGCTCTGTGACCTGTATGAGAATCACAAGCGCCGCCAAGCATGCAGGGTCTGTCAGCTCTAGTCCAACGTCGAATATATGTACCACCTAATCTGTCATACTCACCCCTTCAGGGAAATGCTCTCCTCTTTCACTGCCTGAGAGCTACTGCAAGGTGTTCTGGGGAGCCCGTATTGATGGGTGAGAATTGACTGTTCGGAGCATTATCCCTTAATGATATATGTGCTATAGAACTTTGTAGGAAGAGCATGTATTATGATATACGAATAGAGATCTGTCATTTTCTATCAAGGATAAATAAAAGCCCTCTAGTGTCAGCTCCGCCATGCCGGAGATTCTCAGACTGATCTCATATCGATCTTGATCTCGGCTCTCCGAAAGATTACATTAATTGATACTACATCCGTGGTGCGGAAATTTAAGTGTGATCCGAATATAGTCGACACCTGATATACAAGGAGATCCCTGGTGGCTCCGTATTGGAGCCTGTATATGAAGCAACTGACAGTCACGATCACAATCCCGGACGGTCAGTATCAAATGATTGTATTAACTTCTCCACCACTGTCAGGACAGTGCGGCTCACGATGGGCTTCGTGGTTTGATTTTGAAGGCGACCGTCAAAGTCGACAACCCACACGGTTAACGACGGCAAACTTTTTTCGACGTTGAACTAGACTAACCAAAAGAGAAACATGATACCGAAGATAGAGGTGCTTAACGAAAACACTATTCAAATCCTTGGTTAACAGTCCAGATATCGCCTAATAAGCCAAGCCTGAAACCCTAATCAATAATGCTACCTGATTGACTCTGGGGGATCTCGAGCCGGAACATCAAAATCAGCAACCATTGAAAACACGTCTTTTTCTAGTGTCATTCGAACTGCAGAGGCCTCTATGCCCCAATGAGCCGCCATGGAGGGCCCAGAACCCCATGGTGGTGGTGCTTCGCACGTCAACTCCGCGAGCGAGATACGTGGCCTCCCAACCCCCAGAGATCCCGGGGGCACCAGACACTCCAACACAGAGCTACCGACGCTCTCAGGGCTATATACAGCCTAATAAAACCTTGAATCAGCTAAGCAACCCTCTTTAATCCAATCGGAGAGCCAGGGACCGCCAGAAACCAGGAGCTCAAGCGGGGCATCCAGCCGAGCAAGCGAAACGCACAACGCAACTAAGCGACGGAAAGCTCTACAAAGAGAGCCAGTAAATGGAGATAGATCTATGCAGAAGTCGATCAAGCAAATAAATGCCTTAGAAGGAGCTCTCGAGCTGACCTAACAGGAAGGCCGGAAACAGATACGATCGCAACTGGCAGAAGAGCTAAACAGCTGGAACGCCTAACAAGTCCGGGAAAACATTTATCTCGAGCGTATCTATCTCTTAGAAATAGAGATCAGCAAGCTCCTGTCAGAGCTTACAACAGTCCAACAAATAATAATACCTCAAAACGAAAAGCAGGCTGCATCAGCCCAGCATTCAAATCAGAAGCTTGCTAGCAATCAAGCTACTTAAGCTGAAAAGAAGACAGCATACGCAGATCTAGCAGCTTTACTGGCAACCAAACCAGGATGCCAAAAATGGCAGGAAGTTACCAAGAAAAAGAAAAAGTAACTACAAAAATAGCCAGAACAGCCAAGGTTAGGGAATATCAAACCAGTGAAAAACAGCCCTAAAGAACCCTAAAGAACCCTAAAGACTACTATTCCGCAGAGAAAACGGAATAGTAGCTCCAAGAGCTGAAAGAGAAGATATGATTCTTGAAATCAACCGGGCACTTGCAAACGCAGGCTTTCCAAGCTTTATGTGAGTAGTTGATACTGGTTATACCAATATTGGGGCAATCAGTATTCTACTAGAAAAAGGATCTACTGGATCAACACCACTAAGCTATCGAGACCTGCTAGTAAAAGCAGCACGTCAAGCTGATCCAACAGTAGTCTCAATGGGACTTCCGGAGCAATGGTACCCGATGAAGATCCATGGAGTCCCAGTCAAACGATATATGAGCTGCGGGCTGAGCCTAGCCCGGGAAGAGATTGAGCTGGGAACTGCTTTTCAGTTAAAACGAGATCCTACATGGCTTAGAAGCCCCAAGGAGTTTAAAGATCAAAAGGGATCTACAATAGTAATTACTGTAGGATCCTTAGAAAAAGGTCGCAAGCTCCTTACTAATGGAATCCGCTTTAGTGGAACCCGATACCGAGTAGAGCAGTACTGGGAGATAGGACCAGATACGGTCTGCCCCCGATGCTGTTATCTGGGTCATCGAGGCTTTAAAGCCTGTAAAGATCAAAAACCATGTTTTTTTTCTATGTGCGGGCCCTCACGAAGGAGCCGAGCATATATACAAGGTAGTAGACTGTACAGCAAGACCAGGAATCGTCTGCCAGCATATACCAGCGAAATGCGGAAACTGCCAGGGCCCGCATATGGCCACTACAGAAAACTGCCCAGCTAAACGAGCAGCCAAAAAATAGGAAAAGGATAGAAGAGATTAAAAGGATAACCCGAAATAATATTATGCTCAAGCCAGCTAACGCCCACAGAGCCCGGCTTTTGAAGTGGGTATCAAAAACAAACAGCATAGGCAGATAAGACGCAGCTCAGTACCGGCCAGCCCGCGAACCCCGATGGGAAGAGAAACCTAGTTGATGCAAACCACAACAGCCAGCCGCAGAAATGATATAGATATGGAAGAGTATAGGATCCCCCGGGGCCCTACTACAGAACCGAATAGCTTCTAATGCTGGTAATACAGTAAAACTGCCGCAAGACATACGCAGTCACAATTGCGGCACTAGAAGTAGGGCTAGAGCTAGGGGTAGGCCTAGTATGCCTACAGGAGCCCTATGTCGATACAGACTTTCGACACGGGGCATATGAAACCTACTGGCCAGAGGCTGGGGAACGCAAGAAGCAGGGAGTGGCAATTGCTGTCCGCCGAGATCTTCTTAATAGTCTGGTGATAGAGGCCCGCACGGACCTAATAAACCATCCTTATCTGATAGCCCTAGATATCTGGGAGCTAGATAGAGCCAAAAAGTCTCGAAAAACCCGGATAGTCAAATCCTATGATAACTTGATTGGCAAGAACCACTGCTGGCAAGGGATCAGCGTGCGACGAAAAAGAACGATAGAGGATATTAACTGAAACCGAATTCTAGAAGGAAGATGCCTATTAGTAGGGGATTTTAACCTACATAGCCCCCTATGGAACCCCCAGGCAAGAGCTCGAGTGAACGCAGGAACTCTGGAAAAGCCGATTGAGGACCAAGGTCTCTATATTAATAATGAGACAGGGGTCTCAACAAGATCGAAGATAACCCTAGGCATTTCTATTATTGATCTGAGCCTCACAATCCAGACCATGGGACCACTGCCAATGTGGATGGTAGCCCAAGAATATCCTACGGGATCAGATCATGACAGAACCACATCGGCTGTCGGATTGATACACTTTATGTTTGGCACTTACTGCCATTTAATTCAAATGCTGTGGGTCCTAACAGTTGAAATACTAAATAAGTCTGGAATAAAATCCTTAATTTGACCCACTATATTCTTACGGACTCCATTCTTATTTGGTCGGCGACCGAGCGGCAGCCGATTTCGCCCTTTTTGTTAGCGGTTTGGTACGGGGTCTGACGAAGAAATCAGGTTGCCTATTGATTCATCCATCGACCAAGATTATCGGTCTTAAGCAGTCAGGTGTTGCAACCAAGTGACAACGTGAGGACTAGACTGTTTACTATTCCGTTAAAACCCATACTCTGTTTACATGCGGTACTAGCCTCAAATCCATTCTGCCATCAGACCTGGACCAACCAAGTTGCAGTCTACCGCTTATCTCCACCCCCCCTTCCAAATGAGTATAAGTAAATCCCTCCTTCCCATCATTGTAGTAGGTGCTGCTATTAGGATTGGAATAGTAATAGGAGCCGTTACTGTAGACGGTCGGCTGTTAGCGATTTCTTATGCGACAACACATATGGATCTACCTGTTTGAGTAGTGGTAGCTGTTGGAATTGGACACGCCAGGGCCGTAGTGAATTAGTGGTTGCCTTGGGGGAGTTAGTGTAGTGGGATGTATAGGCTGGGGGATGTCGCTTACCTGGCTGTTGGTGCCAGAGCCGGTGTACGAGTATCCTTTGCCGGAGCTGGACATGATTTTGATAAATGGAATTTTGGGCAGAAGATGAGAGATGGGGAATAGAGATAAGTCGACGAAAGAGAGATGAATGAAAAGAGGAAAAGAGGGAAGAAAACGGAAGAAAAAAAAGGGGGGGGAGGGCAGAGATGTGTAATGTGCTTGGATGCCTAGAAGCGGCAGCATGCTTGTTACCTGTCACTTTCTACAGTATTTCCGCAATTCTATGCTATCCTATGTTATCTTCGACTCAATCAAAGTCCATGGTGCCAAGATTGGGTAGTCTCTTCTGGGAAAGGATACACGAATCACATTCAGTAAAAATTTTGTAATTGTAATAATAGCGGGTCCACCCGTGGGAGCGCCCGAGCCTACTCCTCGTGATATGATATGTGCCGGGGAACATGAGATACTATAACAACCGAGTCGGGGTTTTTGATGCCGGACGAATGTGCATCTCCGCGGGATACCAAAGGTTGTTTCGCCAATATCTGGTACGATGACTTTTTTAACAGGCCTTTGTGCTTTCCCTGTACTTTGCACAATAGAGGACCTGTCATTAGTTATATGTTGAAGGTATCGTAAATGCAATGCTTGTGTGCAGCTAATTCTATCGCCGATTCACGGGAAGAACGATGCTTTTATTTTTGCATTCACGATTTCAATGTATATGTATATGTCTCAATTACCCAGGATCATGTCCTATTAATTGAATTGTTCGGACACGCTGAAGCTAGAAAATGACAATACCCGAGTCAAAAATCGGTGTCGATACTTTTCAAGAGTCGGCGGGGTCCTTGTCACCGCAGAAGTTGGTCCTAGAAAAATAATTGGTACCGGAATACATAACACTTAAAAGATAAATCTTTTGCATATTAATTATGTAAATACAGGGGGCACTGGCAAAAATAATAGGCCAGCCCATGCCCAGGTCTAGGCAAGATGGAGTCTAAACGGATGAAGAATGACTAGGTAGCGGACCAAGATGTTCCCAACACAGACGCATACTCGTACCTAATAAATGGCCGTAATAGACATTGCATATCAATTGTCAAAAGACAAATCTTCGTCAGGTCAAGACAAAGCC
Organism: Aspergillus affinis; assembly: GCF_023601865.1. NCBI lineage: Eukaryota > Fungi > Ascomycota > Eurotiomycetes > Eurotiales > Aspergillaceae > Aspergillus > Aspergillus affinis. The sequence goes on from NW_026515823.1 coordinate 191,349, forward strand.
TGTTTCACCTCAGCCGACCTGGCTTGCCTGAGTGGCTGGCGGGGTTCAGCTCCGGGTCGTCTGTTTCCTGCAACATAGTGAGATCCAGGCCCGTAGCAGTGGTCATGCCTGACTTCACTCACCTATCGTTCATCACGGCACTAATGTATCCGTCAGCACTAGAAGCATGGCGCGGAGCTCCTGCAACACAAACATTTGCTAGGGTCTTCAGTGGCTTGCGCGCATCAACACGAATACGAAATAAAACCATAGGCGTCAACAATAGCCGATGAGGGGCATACGTCTGTGTACGCCTGTCTACCATCTACTACCTGTTATATAGGCACTGAACTTCCTGCTCCCATCGCATATTCATTCCATATAGCCCGACAAGCTGAGCCAGAAAAGCCTTTCCACATTAAACAGCAGCGACTTTTCTTATCATTCTACCCTTGTTAGTGTCACCCTATCAGTGTACATGTATGTCGCCGACGCCAAAATTTACTTTCCGTTCAGAGTATGCTAACACCAGTAGCGCAAAAATGGCCTACACGATCCGTCTCAGCGTTAAAAACGGCACCCCCGATTCCCTCAATGTTGTCGAAAAGACCTGCTGGTACTATGCCAACGGAGGCACGTGGGAAGAGCAAGACGGCCAGCATGTGTTGCACATGGGAGGCAGCGGTACCTCCGGGATTCTTCGCTTTGTATCCACCTCTGGCGACATCTTCACCGTTATTCTGGGCATCCACAATTACAGCCCGTGGTGCGATGTGCAGGTGAACTTGCAGGACGGCGACACGGCCGCGAAGATGCTTCCGGAATACTACAGCGGGGGGAGACTTTGCAAGGAATACGGGAATGGATTCATGTCACGCACTGCCAATCTCCGATGGGTTGGGATTACCTTTGATCAGCAAGAAGGACATGAGCTGTCGGCTGAGTTGACTTACTATCCAGCCAAAGATGAGCGTGTGTACTAGTTTGAAGGGCTTTCAATTCTGGTCCCGAGAAGAAGGCTTGTTTTTCATACCCTATGTTCGTGTGTGATAGCCATGTGTCAAACATTGAATTCGTACCATTGTGACATGGAGTGTTTAAGAGGGAAATCTATGACGAAATTGTCTTGGGGGGTTTCTTGCCATAATAAAATGTAGTTTGGATATCTCAGCTTCACCAAATACCGGTGACATCTATTGTCGGCGCGGTAAGGCGACCGTAAATAATTCTCGGAGAATTACTAGTGATGCTAGTATCTAGTGTAGGAAACGGGGCACTGCGGAATAACGAGGTCTCGGCCCTGTTTCCCCCTCTCACCAGAACCTAGCCACTTGCGAGGATGCATTTCCGTCGGCAAATGCTTCCCCATTCTGTGGACAAGAAAATTACAGGCATATCACCTAGAGAAATATCTTACCTTTGCCCAGCCACTGCATTTATGGTGCCTGCAATAGGGTTACATTGCATCTAATCCTGGCATGATCCATGCAGTATATGGGTAGGTAGTTGGGGCGTGGTGCTTGGGGTGTTGACATGGAGGCAAGCAGCGAGAAGTACATAAAACCGCTACTGTCACAGCTCCGTGAATGCAACCTGTCTCTTCACCTTGTCTGGGCCTCCGGCCCATGGCCTTACCGCCTAAAATGCTGTATGAAGGAATATTTCTCCTAGTCATTGGAGTTTCTGCGACGTCTGGTATGTTCTTCGTCTCATTCTCATGTTGTATTGCAGACACTAAACCAAGCCTACACAGGTGTACAATTCAGGGATATCAGCACGAGCGTGCCTTTAACTACACTGTACCCCATATGTACCTCGTCTGTGAGTAGCCAGTGGTTAATAACATGTAACACCACGATTTTCTGGCCAACGTCGACCGACTATTTTTATGGCCCGACGACTGGTGGCGGGGCTTCTGCGGTAACCTGCAACGCCCAATGGGTCGAGTACAAAAAACGAGCAAATAAGCTGATTGACATGGGCGCAACTTCTACATCTACCATCACTGAAACCTATCCCAGCAGCACCGGGGCTTGCACTAAGCAGGTCTGGCCGGAGGGTCCGGGCGATCCGCATACCGGCCCAGTCACTACGGCCTGCGATGGTATCCCACGTGCTCTGGGTCCTCTAGAGTATCTCACAAGTTACTGGCCGGGTACGGGGCCCTGCAGCACGGCTATGATAAGCAGTACCTGGACGACCCCCATCTATCGGTCGCCCTCCCCTTCTCCTACCTGTCAGCTCAATGCCCAAGACTGCATCCCCATCTGGCAGACCTACTATAGCCGATTTAACGCATATGCGGAGTCGGCGACAGCTGAGATACCAGGAGACACGAACAGCCCGATTCGACCGGTAAACTGTCCATCTACCCGAACCGAGCAAGATCCGTGCACCAACTGCCATTACCTGCCTGGCACGGCCACTCTCTTCTACTGGCCTGTGTCCACCACTAGTGGCGACCTCTGTCTGCAGAACGGAAGCACAATCGCCGCCACGCCCACAGGCGACGGCCCCAACACGGCGATCGTCGACGGCCATACCTTTACTTCGCCTAGCGTCTACGTATCTTTCACCAGTATCTACGCTCGCGGTAACAATCGAAGGGACCCCGGTGGCTCCTGTGGCGCTGACCATGAAGATGTGATTGTTTCCATCCATCCCGACTCCGTGACTTCCTATCGAGGCCATCGGAATGCAAAGTATCCAATTACCGGCACGCCGTATCCATTCAACTTCGCGGAGTTCCAACCCCATGTGGTCGGGAATTATACCATGCCTCTGATTCCCTGGGAGCAGTACAGCGGGGGCGCTCAATGCTCAGTAGGAGGAAGGGCCTGTGACATGGTCCGCAACGATTATCTCCCGTGGATGGGCATCCCGGAAGGGGTGATGACCCAGATTGATCCGCGGTGGACAGCATGCTCTCGGCTATGGTACATCCCCCCAGTCAGTTTGGTTTCGCTGGGTGGTGGTGCGATGAAATCTCGACCAACAGGCGTGGCTGAGGCGAACATTCCCCAGGCTCCCTCAGCGGTGCCTGTGTCGGCTCTAATGGCGCCCACCCCGGAGGCTACTACTGATTGGTGACCTAGCCGTGTAATAGGTACTATTGGAAGCCATTTCAAAGAGAAAGTGATGGTATTGGCTTATTGCCGGTGATGGATTCTGTCTTGTTTAATGACCAGGGCGGTCTCAATATGTGATAACAAGTTTTATAAGGTATCAGAAGAGCCCCGGGAATAAAATTTACAGAGTATAAACAGCTGCGATTGGTACACCACGAATCGCATCAATGTCAAGAGACCCCACCGTTGCACATGATTAACATACACAAGATGTACTGGAACTGAGTTCCTCGTACAACACTATGTGACATGCCCCTTTAAGCTCTTCTCATTCCAGAACTTCAACTATTGTTTTTGACGCAGCACACTCCGTACACAGAGCTGCGGTCTAAGGGCTCCTTCATATAACATACCACCGCGCACGTAGCCTTTGGGGAACCGGTCAATGATTAAAAGCAATATAGACCTCGTTCTCACCGCAAAGGTAAGCAGGAAACAGTCCAGTGCACGCCTATCGGGTGGTACAGAAGTATCGATTTGGATTGCAGAATTTCCCCATAAATACAAGACACTTCTCATACTCCCAAGGTTGGCGGTGGTGCGGGGCGGGTCTCGGCACGTGCACTCGATTGATGGGCATGTCTAAGCCGCGCCGCCCGTTTCGTGGGAGGTTTCAAATATTATCCATAGCTCCACTACGTTTCTTATAGTAATGAACCTGAAGAGATGCCGTGCTCCGGTTTTGAATCTCACCGCGATGTCCCGGTAGGGCATCTTGCGCTGGCTTCTCAACTCGACCAACAACCGGGTCTCTGCCGGTGAAAAAGGAACTCGCTTGTGACTTGTCTTGCCGACAACAAGTCGAGGCCGCGATTGTTCCCTTGGACCACGGCTATCAGAACGTAATGGCTTCTCAAGTAGCAATTCCGACGAAGGTTTCGACGGATGTCGAACGGTATCCGGAAGGAAAGCCATGAAATACGCATAGCGAGGACCGTAAGGTTGAATACGGAAAACACCCCGACCGAAACCTCTTTCGCTTCAGTTGGAGTGACGGCAAATCCATCATCTGATGATTTCTGGGGCGACTACGGACAACCTCCAACAGCGTCTTCGATCCAGTTCGATTTGGCGCCCGTTGTCTTTTTCGGTCTGGTTGTCTTGTATTTCTTCGGCAGATTTTGTTCCACCTCATTATTAGACCTGCTGGTCGTTGCAGGACGACCCTGGCACAGCTCATGCACTGCCGAATCATGATCATCACTGCGGTCATCAGTACCCTGAAGACGACGTCGCCTTCGGGTGATATGGGATTGAGTGGTAGTTGTAGTCAATCTGCCTAGTGGATGGACGGGTATGACCACGGAAACAGACGGCAATCGCTCTATTCTGCTCGATTTCGGGTTTGTGCGGGAGCGGAGAGAGCGCGAAGGTCGCGATGGGACTTTTGGGTTCCTATCAGAGCTCGTTGGCTGCCTGGATGGGCAGGAGGCATGTGCTCGACCACGCTCATAGGGCCTCTCCGTTTCTGTCTCGTGGGCATGTAGTTTGTCGGTTTGGACACTCTGGGTGGTAGTCGCCGCGTCTTGAAGGTTTTCCAATTGATCTTGGTGAAGTGCGGCACCGCCCCCGGAATCCCCGGCACCTGTTCTGTTGCACCAATCATTCCCAGTCCAAGAGTCACCAGGGCGGAGTGAATTATATGGAGCATCTACCGGGGGTGAGCGATAGTCGGAGCCACAAGGAACGCTTGGCGTTGGCGGAATCACCTGTGTATTGGCCAAACGAGTAAGAGTACTCTCATTATGCGACTCCAAATGGTAGGTCGCTACCCCTGACAAGCCCGGTGGGTCAAGTGGTGGGCCTGGAGAACAGGAAGTCTCTATGCACGGGAATGCCCATGGATCTGATTGCTACTGGATGGTGGACTGTTCAACGGACGGCTGACGATACAGGGCTACGTGGCCACCACTGGCCCTGGGTTGACTTTGTGCTGGCTCTGTCACTGGATATGAGAGATGTTATTAGCTCGTGAACAGGGAGATTGGTACCAAATGTGCCCTACATACCGAACGCTGAAAACGCGTACTGGCTTGGGGATACGCCAACGGCATTTCTGCTTTGAAACTCCCCTCTAAACTATATAGCCGAATCATCCTCACCCACTTTCGTGCTGCCTTTCTCTATCGAGATCGTTTCGATTTTGATACCGAATTCATTAGGAAGCGCCGTTGCATTCATGTCGCCGTATTTCGCCGGCGGAGTATGAAATGGCTGCGAAAAGTCCATGGTACTGCTCCAAGGAACAGTCACGGGCGTAAGTCGTCAGGGCTTACGAGGGAGCGGAGGTGACAGGGACGGAGGGGGATTTGGAGCTGGAGGCTGGTACGGCTTCCAACCGAAGGTAGGAGAAGCAGACGAACGAGGTTTAGCGGGGAGGGGTCGACGGTAAAAGTTGATGTCATCAAGGGTGATAGGCATGGTAACGAGGGAATCTCAAGAGCGAGAGGGAGGTGAAAACAAATGAAAAAAGGAAGAGGCGCTTAATAATTGGAAAGGACGGAATTCCGTATACCTAAACAATTTGGGTTTACCAAATGACTGCCACTTTCGGCGTCAGTCGACGCCTTTTGAAGTGGTTTAGCTCAGAGGGATGGTAGGAGTTCGATCGGTCCGAGCTGTACGAGACCTAGCTATAAGGAGAATGCAAATGAATGGAGTAATACTCTATCTAAAACGTAGCCTAGAGTACAGGAATACTTGAGTGCTTAGGTGTTGAAGAGGATCGTGGCCTCTGCAAAATATGAGCCTCGGACGGATTAGGTAATGTTGTTCCCGGCCTCCGAGCTAATTATATCTCATCAGAGAACTTCTTACTTTCATTAACGTTATTTCGAACTCACCAGGCCAGGTGTGCCCACAATAACCACCTACCAAGCCAAATCTCCCCGACCGTGGGGCCTTGGTTGCGTATTCATGCCTTTGCGACGTAGCCATCCCAAATCGCACCATGGATGCGATCGTTGCAAACGAAGGCGGGTGAAGGTGCGATTTATCGAACTTCGTTTTCGCGATTTCAACTCGACAAGTGCTAATAAAGGAAGTTATAGTGTGATGAACAACACCCTGCGTGCAACAATTGTGTTCGTCTTGGTCAGATTTGCAATTATCAGTCTTCAGATGGGATCAAATGGGCTCCAGTATCAGCTGTCCATGCTCTTGTTCCTGTTTTTCCGGGCGTGATCAACGATCATGTCCAGTTTCGGACTGAAAACACGCTTACGCCATTAAATGCAAGAAATCCCCTGGATGATATTGCTTCAGCTGTACCTCGCCTCAATATCAGCTGTGAGGGCGTGCAATTGATTAACAATTGGTTTCTCTCAACGATCTACACGGTCACTGTTGATGAAGCATCCCTTCGGAGCAGCCAACTTATCACTACAAATGCGGCAAAAGCTCATGATTTTCTATTACACGGCATGATGGCCCTATCGGCCTTTCACTTGGCGGTTCATAGTGCAATGCCTTTGCGAACGACGCTCGTTCAGAATGCAATCCGACATCATAATTATGGCTTGGAAAGGTTCCGCCATGTGATCAGTGATATCAACGCGACCAATGCTCCAGCTACTATTACCTTTTCAAGCCTCATCACGATCATATGTTTTGCCAGTGGTCGGGCCCAGCCTCGCGACTTTACCATTGCACCTGTGGATGAGCTATTTCAAGTATTCGGCCTTGCCAAAAATTGGTTTATCGTCCTAACAGAAGCCAGCAAGCATCTGGATCTCGCATCATTCATTCGTAGAATGCAGAAGCATCATCCAGCCCCTACTCCGCTTCATCCCGGGAAGACAGCTCTGGATCGACTTGAAGATCTAGTAACCACCACTGGCGAGTCTAGCATTACCTCGGAAATGGACTCATGCAAGGTCGCTATTCACTTACTGAGACTTGTATTACACAAGCTTCATGTTGATAGGAGCAATCTGTCTGTCGTCGTGGAATGGGGGTTGAAATTACCAGAAGAATATCGTCGTCTGATAAGGGACCAATGCCCAATTGCTTTGGTTATCTTGGCCTATTACTCCGTGGCCTTGCATTACTTCAACGACATCTGGTGGCTCAAAGGCTGGGGCCGCAGAGTCTTACTATCCGTTTGGCACAACCTCCATCCATTATGGAGGCCGTCAATAGTCTGGCCGATGGAAATTGTCGGTATTGAGTGATCTGAAACACAATCAGTCGTGCATATACAAAGTTGTTATACACTCCCAGCAGGTAGGTCCAAGATGGGCCAATCCCTGCGTTTATTTCAAAAAGGAAAAAGGAGGAAACGAGGGTCTTCATGGCTATGGATATACCATCTGCTGGGTCAGATTGTACCCACCCTGTGCATCACCCAATCGAAGTAGCTTCTTTTTCTTCTTGGATGACTGTGCCTGTACAATGGGAGCAGAAGAACACAGCCCTACAATCTTCACAGCAAGAACTTCGATACCAAACGTCTCCTCGGCTCCGATCGCCTTGCAGTCTGAACTGTTCAGTCAAGGAATCCGAAACCAAGACAAGGCCACATGAGGCACTGGCAACAGAAGTCAGCGTGGTCTTAAATGTCTCCTATATTGAGTTGGAACTTACATCGCCGTTGAAGATGAAGTTTCTCAGCGATAGGTCCCTCATTCGAGCCGTGTCTTCTTAATACGTCACATAAGGAAAGCAACATCCAATTAGACTTGTTATACGAATAAGCATCGAAAAGAATTAAAGGGTAATATTGCCCATGAAAAATTCCTACATACAAACGTCTCCTGGCGAAAAGCACTCGAATAAAGAGTAATTCCAATCGTTCTCACGATAGCGTGGAGGGAGAGGGCACCCCCCGTCTTGGTGCATCATCGGGGTATGCTAGTATTCGGGAGGAGCAGCTTGCTAGTGTTGATGCTGCGAGAGGCCCGTGGCGGCGTGTGGGAGGTGAATAGAGGGAGAATAGTTCCGGGTCCACTTAAAATCGAAGAGAAATGATCAATTGTGAAGGTTCTAGCCATTTTGATATGAAAATTTGCGAGTATCTGCCTCTGAGACATCAAAATATGCTGGCGACTTGTCCGTATTCGGATTGAGTAAGCGCTTCGTATTTACTGGAACTACGTTGTCGCTCATTTTGAAGAGCAGGGATACGAAATGATCCATTGAGTGATTTACCAGCCTATTTTGGAAACCGCGGTCTGAGATATTCACCATATAGTTCCAAGAAGTGGCTACTCCGGCGTTGGAGACAAGGTTCGGAAGGAAAACAGTGGCAAGGCTGAACGCCAAGGTGCCTCATTCGCAAAGGATCGCCAGTGCTTTAGCCGCTCTGGGTATAGTTTACGAACTAAAAGTTAAAGCTGGCCAACCAGGCCGTCGCTCTTTAAAGATCCACCCCTTAACATGATATCAGGTACGCCAACCTTGGAAAGGGCGGCTCTTACAAACTATTTGAAACTAGATCATGCTAGATGGCAGAAAGGAGTATCATAAGGCATCGAGGTGGACCTTTTTCGGCAATATATCTTCAATTGGTAATTATTACGAAGGTTCTATAGTTCCTACGAAGGCTTAGCATTCACTATCAGGGGAAGTCACCTATAAAAGGAAGCTGGATAGACTGACTGATTCTAGAAATCATGGTACCTTCGAGATGAAGATTTTGTTCACGTCTGTTTCTACAATTGCGGCTTTGCTGCTTCAGCTTTCTACGGCTGAGCAGACACTCCCGAAAGTTGATTTGGGATATGAAATACATCAGGCTCTCTCTTACAACGTAAGTAATTCCGGGACTGTCTTTTTTTTTTTAAAAAAAAAAATCATTAATCTTTTTATAGGAAACTGGCCAACTTTACCGCTTCACCAATATTCGGTATGCTCAGCCTCCACTAGGCGACTTGCGCTTCGCAGCGCCTGTTCCACCAACTGGTCGCAACCCCGTTGTCCAAACTGGCAACGAATCCTACATTTGCCCACAAGCGGGACCAGCTTGGGGCGTGATTTCGAACTCGTTCGCCAAGACTTATGTGGCAAACAATCTTTCCAGTTTTAACTACACTGCCCTCGCCGAGTTGGCCCCAGAGATCTTGCCCGGCTTGGTGTCTGAACTCAACGGCGGGGCTGGGGTGTCGGAAGATTGTCTGTTTCTTGATGTGACGGTACCTAAGCAGGTTTTCAACGGCTCTAGTGGCAGAGGAGCTCCAGTCGTCGTCTGGTAAGATTCATTCGCCGCTTGATCCGAGATTTTCTGACTAATACTTGTTAGGATTTACGGAGGAGCCTACACCTTGGGCAGCAAAAACAATAATCCTGCCGGACTGATAAAGGCGAGTCAAATTAATAATACCCCAGGTATTATCCACGTTGCCATGAACTACAGACTTGGGGCCTTCGGATGGCTTGCAGGACCGACACTCCAGGGCATGGGTGGCGTGTCAAATGCAGGCCTGTATGATCAACGTCTGGCTTTGGAGTGGGTAAAGAAGCATATTCATCGCTTCGGTGGTGATCCCAATCAAGTCACTGTGATGGGCGAGTCGGCCGGTGGTGGCAGCATTATGCACCAAATTACCGCCTACGGTGGTATTAAGCCCTCGCCCTTTCAGCGCGCCATTATCCAGTCGCCGGGTCTGACACCGACGGTCTCGCAGTTCAAGCAAGAGAACAATACCCAGACCTTCCTGTCTCTGTTGAATGTCAGCACAATTGAGGAAGCACGACGACTGAGCTCCGAGGCTCTCATCAATGCTAATGCTTGGCAAGTTGGCAATGCTTCCTACAGTAGCTATGTATGGGGTCCAGTCGTTGATGGTCTCTTTGTACCTGCTCTTCCGGGCATCTCTCTTCTCAATGGGGGTTTTTCGCATGACGTTAGCGTCATGGTGGGTCACAATAAGAACGAAGGCCCTTCGTTTGTGCCACCATGGGCCAACGATACTGCTGCACTTCGAGCTCTCTTCCCCGGCACTGATTCGTCTGTTGTCGACTACATCGTGAATATACTCTACCCGGCTAACTTCAGCGACCCAATGATTAGCGCAAGATACAGCTCGGGCATTAATCGGACTATCGCTATGGTGAATGAGGAAATATTTATTTGCAACACCAATTATCTCGCCCGTGCCTTCAACAATGAGACCTACAACTACGAATTCCAAGTCCCGCCGGCTCTCCACAGCCAAGATGTCTCGTATACCTACTGGAATGGCGAAGCAACAGACAACTCCACGGGGTTGTCACATATGGTGGCCCCTATTGCGAAAATAATGCAGGGTTATATCACCAACTTCATTGCCACAGGAAATCCAAATGGGCCTGGACTGCCGGTTTTCCCGAAGCAAGGTCAAAATGCCACCATGCTTGGTATCGGCGCTGACGTGGCCAATATCAAGGTGCAGAGAGATGATACAGCCAACAAGAGGTGTCTTTGGTGGCAAAAGGCTCTGTGGCTCTGAGTCAATTCGGCTGGAGCACAACGCCTGTGGTGGATCTCGCAACAATTCATAGTCAGTCTTTCCGTCACGTGTTGCCTGGGTTACGGCGGACTTTTGGGTTGACTCTGCCATAACGCTTTGTCGGCATTTTTAGACGCGTTAACTAACTATGGCAGAGTCAACCCGAAAGTCCGCCGTACTGGGTGGTGTACAGTTATTAACGAAGGGAGCAAAGAGAAACAAGAAAACTCATCGCGTTTTTCTTCCCTCATTGTTATTAATCTCAACCGTATGTTGTTTCTGTCTATCTATTTGTATACGCCTCATTTTAAGAGCGCGTATTAATTCTCGTGCAGAGTATATACGTTACACGTAATATTGAAAACGGGAGATTGGCAGCTGTCTCCCCCGTCTTTGTACCGGACGGTTTAATGCTCACCCCTGCTCCTTGGGCAACTGAACTGGTTCTTGTCAGGCATTGGGGATGCCCGGGCAACAAATTTTGCACGTGACTATATTTATCTTGTACTTGCGGTCAATTGTGAAACTGGGTGGGGTTCAAGACACATTGTCGACAAAGTGTAACGTTCTGATGTTTCCACGGATTATCTGCGTTTGATTCTACGTATCTTGAACCTCATGGCGGATGTAGATGTGACGAAAAGGATGCGTGGGTAACAATGAAAGTAAAATTTAGGTTTCTTTGGCTGGGAAGGAAAAATGGAGATGCTGGGTTCGAAAGGTCTTTAGTGCATTCGCTGATCAGATAGCAATGCGGGAGTTGGGGTCGGGGGACACGGTTTTTTTGTAAACTCTGTGAACATACACAGGTGCATTTATTGAGGGCTATCACGGCCGGAATCATGGACGGAGAACGAACGCTGCATGGAAACCCTGCTACTGTACCTTGCTCTTAATTAGCGTTTGGGTAAAAATAATGAAAGTCAGATGAACTTACCCCGGCCGGCAAGGGCCAACAATTGAACACAGAAGCTCCTGTGGTAATCAGGCAACTGATTGAGGCTATACCAGAGAGAAACCATGGCAGACGCTTGACTTTTGAACGTAGCTGGAGACCAGGGATTGTGTATCGCACTAGCCACCAATGTAACAAAGCTATACCCATATAGTCGAAAGAGACGAACAAAATGAAAAGAGGGCGGGTTGGCGAGCACATCAGGGTCCCAATAATGCAGAAGGTAGGTTTTGCTACTTTGGAAGTACCAGCAAACAGGAAACATAATATCTTTAGTTGGTGAGGTTGGAGGGTAGGATGTAGATGGAGATAGTCTTGAACAATCTGTGACGAGATCAGACCCCCTCGCAAAACCCGGTTTTGTTCTCGTGGTGGAGAATACAATAACCCCCTGTATGGAGACAAGGACGCCAACTGTAGCAACGAGGTTTGCTGTAGCAGATGCTTTAACCTCAATCAAAATGAGAACCGACTGGGCAACGAGTAGTGGGCATGTCGAAATGGATAGCGCGAGGTTAATTCTCGGAATGAGACCAGCTGAGAGAATAGTAGGGCAGAGAAAGATGCAGCGGAGAAGATGTAAGAGTAACGACAGAGTCGTCAAAATTGCTCCAAGCGACTTCAAGTTAAACATGCTAGGGGTACAAAATCCCCAACAGTAATACTTTGCAGGAAGCTAACATATTGCGGATGGAGTAAAAGGCCGCAGAGGCCCTACAGCTACCTATATACTATAAATCACGTTCAACATACCCGTGAAGTAGTAGATGGCATAATGGGGTGGCTGAATATCATGCAAAAAGGAGAGGGGGTTTTAAACTTTATCTGTAATCGTCTTGCACTAGTAGTAAGTTACCAATCCATTTCTTACAGCTCCCAGAAACCTAACGAATATGAATTTGGACTTGGTGGACCCTGCGAATACAAATACGCTAGGTCTTTATTCGTGCCCAGCCCTAATCAGCCGTAGCTACGTCTAGATTGAAATATAGAACTACCAGAGAACAAAGGCCATATCAGAAGGAAGCCCATATTACAGATTTGACATTTTCACAACGCCGAACGCCGTTTACCTATCCACCACTTAATTCAAACCCTAAAGGTGCTGATAGACGCAAGATCCGATGTGAGGATCCAAAGAAGTAGGTTACCTCTATTAATAGCGCCTGTAGCCATCACACGGTGACCAGTAGAGTAACTATCGCGCTTCTGGCAGCCAAAGCTACTTCCCGTAGTCACCTCCGCCTCCGCCAAGATCATGGTGGCCACTGTGGGGTACGTGTTGGCCGTGGTGGCGCTGACTCTGTTCCCCGTAATAGTCCCCATGCTGGTGACCCTGGTGACATTGGCGGCTCTGGCGGCCCTGTTGGCCCTGGTAACCGTGGTGAGGTTGGTGTTGATGAGATAAGCCCGCGCGTGGCGGCGGAGTTGGTCGCCGAAAGTAGTCGCCAGAGCTGGGCCCCTGAGGAAGCCATCTGGAAGACGTCACGGATAAACCAGTGTGCGGCCCGGACATGAAGCGCGGATCACGATGCGCGGCGACCGCATTCGGCTGGTCTGATGCGTACTCCATGCGGGCCCCTCGTCCTCTGCCGTTAAGTGGTGCACTGGCGAGTGGCCGACCAGAATGTTGAGTCCGGTCCTTAATCGCGCGAATGTCTTCTGCGTTCAATATCGATCTGGCAAACTTCACACCCCGCAGTAACATAGACCTGTGGATATGTGAGAATTTGGGAATTTTGTAGTTTACACTGACCTTGCTATTAGCACACATATTGACGCTGGGAAATGGAAGTTTGGCTTACGTTAGGGCGCGATCGTCATTGAGGCTGGGCATGCCGTGGCCCTCAAGAGGAGAGACCAGCGAGCAATGAGGTATATAGGTCTCATTACGCTCAACCACACCACCGAGGCCCTCACTCGTACGCATATCGAGCTTGTACACGGATGGACCCGGCTTTTTGGAATAGAAATTGGCGACAAGGTCTTGATAGAGTGGGTGTTGACCCGATAGTAATAGCACCTCTTGACCATGCGTGTTGCGACTCCGTTCATCCTCCGTGAGGAGTGGATACCTCTTCTCCATGGCAGCCAATAGACGCTTCTCATCGATGAAGGGAAGTAGGATTACACCCTGCCATACAAACTTCTTGCCGTTCAAATCTAAAGCGAAATCCTCGGGGTAGAAATCGATGATCTCGCTGTTTGGGTCGGTCATCAAATCATGAAAAGCTTCCGGCAGCGCATGCTTGGACGACGCTGGCAAAACTCCCATCAGTAGTTCAAATGGCTTGAACGGCTTACCTGTGTCGAACGTGATTTCCATGCCACCAATATCGACAAAGTCCGCCGCAAAGGGAGCGTAGTGGTACGGGTAATACCAGTTCCACGAAGGGCAGCCCTGAAAATAATAGAGGAGAACCCAGGCAAGACCTTCGGCATAAGCGCGCGCAACTTTGTGGCGGAACTCATGATCTGCAGGATCAACACCAAATTTTTGCTCGTAGTACCGATCCGCATATCCCGGCTCCCAGAGCTTAACGGTGTCTTCCAACGTTTCATCCGCCTTGTACTTTACATGAGACACGGGAAGAACGACAGATGACGCCGTGCGTAGAGTGCCGGGTTCCGTTAATTCCTTCTCCTCTGCCGTATCAGCCTTTCTCTTCCCGAGAGCAGATGGGAAGGTTTGCTCAGAAGAAATTGTGGCATTTGAAGCTTCTTCAGCCGCCAATTCCCCTTGTGTGCCCTTCGTGAGCCTGCTCTTAAATACAGGGGCACTCTTGTTCTCCAAGTTAGCACGGTAGACGGCCTCGCGGTTGGTCAGCATGCTGTGAGTCATCTCTCTCGTCTCCTTGGACAGGAATCCCCGGCTGGGTTTGATCAGTTCTTCAACGGTCGGGGCAGCTTGACCAATACCACGACGGCGTGATCGATTGTTGTTAGGAGAGCCATGAACTGAGGAACTCCGGCTCCACATCAGGGCACGCTCGTCATTGCGAGCCCGTTCCTGTTCCTTTCGTCGCCTTTCGTTGGCCACTTTTCTTTCTTCCATCTGCTTACGGCGTCGGAAAATCACATCTTCCTGCTTAGCCAACGCTTGTAAGATAATTTGGGCTCGTTGCAAAGCCAAATTTCCATCTTCGGTCAAATAACCCCCCATGACTGGAATATTGTCGCGCCAGATAGCGATCAATGTATCGACACCGTTTTCACGAACATCTAGGCACGGGAGCTGACGCAAGAAATCATTTCCAACAAAAAAACACATGAAAATCCAGTCATCCAACGCCCTTTCTAGGTCAAACGGAAACGGCTGTTGCGGAACATGCAATTCAACAGTCAGATAATCTCTCAGAACCGAGACGTGGAGCCAGATGAACGGTTTTGGGCGAGTTTCGTTCTGCTTCTCATCGAGCTCTCCGTTGTCCTTCATCGCACGGCCAACACACTTCTCAGCTTTATGTCCGGCTTGGCCACACAGCCCGCATGTCTGCGGTTTCGATTCCTGGTGGAAGACATCCTCGCGCAAAATCCGGAAGTGAGGCTCATGGGTGGCAAGACCTAGCATGATAAGATCCGCATCCTGTACCAAGTCAAGGTCAGTTATTTGTTTGTAGCTCGCCACTTGCTCTTAGTAGACTAACAAGACCATACATCACATGGCGGGTATTCGGGTTGTGCTCTGGCGATGCGCGCTGGGATCGCACAAATTCCATAATCTTGTGCTCTCCTTCTCCGGGAACTGTTGCATCCGATATGATGATTTTCATCTAAGCATGTTAGTATACAGATGCACGGTAGAGGGTAATACAAAAGTCAAACATGTCACCTTCTCCCAGGAAGGGTCGGTGTTGAGCTTGTAGGCAATCCAGTAGCGTAATGAGGCGGCGAGAATATCCATGAACGGAGTTCCTGGCGTAATAACGTTGCTGTCCCATGTTTTCTGAATGACTTGCTCCTTGATGACCTCGTCACTGATCTTCTTGCCTTGCTGCTTGGCGAGTAGTTTCTGGAGGTCTTCCTTCTTCTTGCTATTTTCCTTGTATTCCCGTGCGGAGCGGAAACGGCGCCCGCGCTGCTCGTTCATCTTTGCTCTGGGTGCAACACCATCTGTGTACAGAATAATGACATGTCAGCTTTAAGGTCGCTAAACAGAACCCTTCCATCAAGAAAATCCTACCCATGGCGATCATAAGTAGTTTTCTCGGCCGGACCATGTTGACCACTCGATTAGTATACTTGAAGATCTCCAGCATCATCTCCTGCTCGTTGGCTGGCGGGGGCTTTCCCTCGGGATGGGTACACGGATGGACAATGCCGTTCATATCTAGGTATAGATTATCCATTTCCTCACCGTTGGGGTTGGGGCGAGTAGTGTCGACCGAAACCTCTGCTCCATCAACTTCATGGGGCAGCTCCTCGATCACCGGGGAGATGATCTTCGGGTACTTGTTGGAGAGCCATCGGAACAATGCGGGGACACCCATATTGTCGCCTCAAGTGTTGCGGATTCGGCGTGACGCTCGAGTGCGTCTTATTGCAGACTAGGTACGCACCTTGCTTGGTTTCGACCAGCGGAGCGGGTACCCAGCAATCAGGGGTTTTATTCCAGTAAGTTGCGCTTGTAACACACGTGAAGGTTAAACAACAGATGCAACCGCGTATAAAGCCGTCGCGCAGATTAGGGATCTTGAGAAAAGAGTGGGAAATCTCTATGTCTATAGGATCTTAACTTGCCCCGGTGAGGTTGCACTCGGCCAGTCGGCGCTTCGGCCTCCGCTTCCACCGGCACTTCAACAAACGCCGACGCCGGTCGAGTCGGCTCAAACCCGATGGCTTGCGTATTCTCGTGCTCTTCGGCCTCCACTGCATCCCGTGTCGGAATGCTAACTGTCTGTGTAGCTGGACAGTCTGCATAGCCCTCTAGGGGGCTCATAGACCTATTAGTACATTTCCTTTTCCAGGGCTCATTGAGGATCACCAATGCACTGGTACTTACCCTTCAAAGGCTTTGTTAGAGCAATACCATCTACACACTATAATTCACATATATGGGATCAGAAATGTGGGTCTCGAGGTATCTTCGGGGTATGGCTACCCGAAGTAGTTTAAATATGTGCAACTCGTGAGTTCCGGACAGACTACTGAAATACTATGTTTTTCCAGCGCGACAGATGTATGGCCAATCCACTTCCAATTTTCAATGTTTGGTCCACCGTCTAACAGTGGGGAAACTCAATGGCGTTGATTGGTCATTAGCTTTTCAAGATTTCTAAAAATGTATAGTTAACTAACTAGCCCCTGCTAAAACTAGTTCCGGGACATTTCCCCACTTTCGGGGTCTTCAGCAAGAAATCATTGTCTATGATTGGCCAGGTGTGAAGAACTACTGGTCGCACTTGTCTGGTCGAAAATCCGCAGAGAGGAAAAAGGAACGCCACTTAGAGGATATTTTAAGACATATGAGAGCTCAAATTGCCTATAAATCTGCATCCAACGTCTACGGTTAAACATGTATACATCCAGAAGCACCAATGAATGGATCCTCGGTGGGTTGATGGCTACCCAGGCAATCATTATTTTCACCATTGAAATGTGAGTCTCAGCGCCCGTGGAGGCCTGGGACTTGTCTAACAGGACTACAGCTTTATCCTTGTGGAATGGCAACTATGGATGCGCCCACAGGCCATTCAAGTCACCCCCTCATACATCGTCCCTGTTGACGCTGCAATCATATGGTTTGCCTGCACCTATGAATTCTTACTCTCTGTCGACGCTATGCGTCACAAGAACAACATCCTACTATTCGCCACCTGCGTCAGTAATGTTTTCGCCATGGCCTTCGCGGCCATGCAGTATCCGGCCATGAAGGGCTTCTGCGATTCCATGCCTAAACAGCGGGCCATGTATGATATACCGGTGGTAGACATCAGTAGAAACATCTGGCCGCAAATCTGAAGCCCTCAACGTGCAGTTCCGATCTTCATTGGGCTTTCCACCCTCGGAATCTAGGGGTTGGCCTTCCAACTGCACAAACAGTATGCCTGGTCCATCTACCGAAGTGTGTAGGGTGATTCATGTATAAGAGCTCGATACCTTGCCTACGAAGTAAGTGCGTGATCTTTACTTGTGCTTTTAGCTGCTAATTTAGTTACAGTATATGTGGTCCTCGTCAAATTAGGCGCCTTCTTCATCGTCTGCTTCGTTCTGCATTATGACTTAATTGATGTCCACTTCATCGAGCCAGAATTTGGCTTAACCATGTCAATTCCACCAGTCCTAACATTTGTAATAGTCTTGGGGGTACACTTTATCCCCAGGGAGCACAAACCACTGATGATATTAGCCATTGTAAGTAGCAACCCTTTCGCTCTCTCGAATATCAATCACAAGTCTCGCTAACAGAAACAGGTCTGCCATTTGGCCATAATAGCATACTTACTTTCCCGGGTCGTTTTTCTTTTTGGAAATAGTCATCTTGCCCGAACTCCTACTAAGGATATGATGCTTCTTTTCTCCTTTGCTTCCTTGATCTTGACCTCCCTCTCTCTTGCATGTGGGATTAAGTGCTCATGAACTTTGGGTATGGATAGAAGCCTATTCTGGCTGGCAAGCCTTATTTGGTTCGGGCGTCTTATGATTTTCATACCATCTCTAGACACACTCCTATGCCGGATGATACAGGCATTCTCGAAATCGCCTTAACCAAAACACACTGAGAATCTCTTTTCTGGTCCCACTGCCAAGGCATTAGCGCAGATCATTCATTGAGCGGACCACACTTAGTTGAGGACAACTGTAAAATACAACTTGTATGTTATTGTATCTTCCTGTGAACAGCTAGAATTCTATGTACTGACTAGTATACACCTTAGCGAATAGGAGTAATGGAATCAATAGTAGAAAAATGAATGTATGATTTATTGATTGAAGAAGCAACTCTATCTGTGCGATGGCCTCGTTGAGTAGGTCTCGCTAGTGGAATCGGGACTTCGGGATTGATATTGCCGAGTCCTGCGGAACGCATACAAAGTACGTACAAAATGCGAAGTGAGTGGATCCGAAGGATTCTTAGTGGTAAGTAACCACTCCATTTTCCTTGACCCTTCTCTTGTAAGTTTGCACCCTGCGCTTTGACTGTTAGGCGATAAGCCTTGATGGCCTTGATGGTCACTGTACTGTGCCAAGCGGCGATTTACGGCGGCCCTCAACTTAGTGTGGTCTGCTCCATGAATTAACTGCGCTAAGGCCTTGGCAGTGGGTCCAGAAAAGAGATTCTCAGTGTGTTTTGGTCAAGGCAATTTCGAGAATGCCTGTATCTGATGTCGCCGGTTGTCTCTTGCTTAGGCCTGGAACTGGGATCTTCTGTACATTGTACATATTAATACCTAATTAATCTATCCGTGTATAAGCGCATACTACTCTACATCTTAAAGTAGGAAGTCTTCTCCCGGTATTTCGGTAAGGTAAATAATCCATTTCTATGGTTGTCACGCTCGAAAGACTCTCAGTAGTCATTACAGCTGAAGCCTCTAGATACTGCGGGGTGTTTCGCTGCTGGCCTTTTTGCAAACGGTACTGTCACAGGCGTCGACGGGATTTCGACCCACAAGAGGGAACAACAAGCGATTGCAGACAGTTGAAGAGCAATTCAGGCCTAATATGAGAGACAGTCAGGAGGAAGATCTCTCTCACAGGGTCTGACCTCACTTACAGTGCATAAGCTGATCTTCCATCTTACTCTCACAGATTTGCGACAGCGACACCCATTCCGTACGGCCGCCAGTGGACAGATTGGCGGGTCACATTGCTATTCAGTCCTTTCTCCCATACGCCAACTGCATGACAGGTAGACTGCACGGGAGACTGAACTTCGAGGACTCGAGCGCAGGCAATGACTCCGATAGCAGGGATCATGCTTTGAGCATATCAGTGGATATCGGAAGCAGAAGACCTGTTTGAAACTTCTGAGAGATATAGGGGAATGACAAAAGCTGGCGAGAACCAGATCTTACTGGCAGCTTTCGGGTACGTCCAACGGATTCCATCCCACCTGATCCATTTGCCATTTCATCCATTGACGTTGCTGTAAATTCAAGAAACGACAAATGCCACCCACTATGTGCTCGGGCCATCCGCATACAAACCAATAAGAATCCAGCTCTTTCAATAAGACCACAAAAGGGGAAAACAGAAGCAGAGCAAGCGGTGTATGCTCTTGGAGATCCGATGAAAATACCGCAGGGAGTGTATAGAGCCAGCGGAAAATTTGTGCCCATTTGTCCCCTCTGCTCAGGGACCCGGCGCCATAGACTTTGTTGAATGATGAAGCAAGGCCATCTAATACCCCTAGATAGATCGGATGGCGAGATTCGGTAACCGGTAATTCCTGAATAAGCACTTCCCGGAGCTGCTGAAGGCAACTTTTCCACCCCGAGTCATGACGCCCCTGATCCTCAGAAGGCTCGTGTAGATGCTGATCTAAAGTCAGATTCGAGTTGTCGGACGGAATAAGATCCACCGAGAGCGTGTCCCGAGAGTATTGAACAATGGATCGAACTCCCCCTAGTAGGGTCATCCATTCCGCATTGCCGGTTTCACTGAAGCCAAGATATTGCCCGACTTGTGGCCCTTTTGCGAAGGAGCAAAAGCAAATAAACACTGCACTTGCATACATGGCATGGCAAGTCGTTTCGTTTAGCGTGGAAATGCTAGTGCTGACTTGGGATAGAGCGATTGTGTAATGCCGATCTGCCTGCGTGATAATTGACTCATCCGGAGATTCTTGAAGTGATACGAGCTCCTGCTCCTGCTGTTTTTGCTGCTGTCTTTTCAGGTGAGCAATATGGTAGCCAGAGAAAGCTAAAAGCAAACGCAGGACATGGTTGAATTTAAAACCAAGCTGAGGAAGTGTTGATTGCATCATTTGCCGACCTGCCTCGTCCTCCGCCAGCGTCATGGAAGTGGATGTCATGTAGTGATGAAACAATTCCATGTCTGCCCCGCTAAACTGAAAAGGCCGCTCAGGTATGGTGGTACATGATGATTCGGAGATAGCTGTACTCAGAGTAACAGTGTCGTATAATTGAGACTGCCTTTTATGTTTCCGTTTGGGGGGTTTGAAATTTGTTGTGGAGGCGGATATAAAGCGGTACTGATTTTCCAATCCTGACGACGCTGAGTCTGATGCGATGCTTTCTTGCGAATCACCACGTGGAGCTTCTCCTTGCACTCGCGATTGAGTTTGCGCCTGCAAACTGTAGTCACAGACAATAGAGTGCCGAAGGCAATGACCACATTGAGGTTTTGCCTCATCACACTGACAAACTGTTAGTTTAATAGGACTCATATTCCCCACATGCTTGCGGATATTCAAATCAAGTCTCCTCTTAACGGAGAACAGGCATACCTTGATTCTGCGACCTTTGCAGTTCAGACAGCCAAGACGGGATTTCCTATGGGACTTTCGAGAGCACCTCGCCAGATAAACGTCCGCCTTTAGATTCATCATAAGACAGGGGAACTTCAGTCACTCAACCAACAAGGAACGTTCGTAGGTGCGCAAGGGACGCACAATGACTTCATTCGTGTCTGCCAGGTCGTAGCGATGAAATTGGACTCGAAAACGGTAAAATTCGGCGACGACCATGGCAGTCATCGACTGGTTGAGGCGGTAATTAGCGGCAGTTTTTGGGGCTAGATGATGTGATGTAATTAGCTCGGAAACCGGGAACAACATTAGTCCGTCCGAGGCTCATATTTTGCAGAGGCCACAATCCTCTTCAAACATTCAAGCACTCAAGTATCTCTGTACTCTAGGCTAGGTTTTAGATAGAGTATTACTTCATTCATTTGCATTCTTTCTATGGCTTAGGCCTCGTACAGCTCGGACTGATCGAACTCCACCATTCCTCTGAGCTTAAGCACTTCACTAGAATTTACATTCGGGTCACGGTGAATTTCCCACCCAAATGGCACTGGCGCCTGAGTGACAACTCGACCATTACGTGCTCAGTAAGACTAGATTTGCCCTCCTACCTTCATCCTCTGAAACTCTTGCAGCCCTAGAGGCACAGAAAGAGACTATCTCTACCTTCTTCGATACCTGCCAGATCGAGCGCAGCTCCCGCTATATCTCCTACCGAGTAACAAATATACCGAGAAAGGCCGGCCAGCTTAGTGCAAGACAATACTCTATAGTCCCTGTTAACCCGGAGATGCTATCAGCTGAAGTGGCTGAAACTACTGGCCTTACTCCAGTTGCTGTGATTGAAACTGCTGCTAGTAGGCTGCGGCATAACCGCATCTGCGGTAATGGCCATAAGATTTGATAACTATCACCATCAGCGCAAATTCGAGGTTAACCGCAGTTAAACCGCGGTTAACTTTTGGTGGTGAAAATGTAGTATGTGGTATGGTGGGTGACGTAAACAGGAGACAAGTTATCCTCCAATTAAGCCTAACTACAGATCCATGATGCACAAACTCGACGTCGTCCTGTCATTATTGTAGGTACAAAGTCATTATCTAAAGATCATGAAGGAACCAAACATGATTGGCTTGATGTGTAATACTCTGGAAACATCCACCGTTCAAGCTCATTGGGAAATCAGACGCTAATTTTGCAGAACTCACGCTCATCTTCTCTGGGGGATAGGTGAGGCAAGAACGGTGAATGGTGGTGTTACTACCATTTATTGGTAAACAATGTGAGCCGGGTTCCTTTTGAATTAAAAGTTTGTGCAGAAGCTGGCTGAAGTGAGAAATGGTTGAAACGGACGAGCTTTACAAATCCTAATAGTACGGTGGCTCATTGAGGATAAGCCATCCCTGGGACGGCCTGGTACGCAGCTTGACAAGCAGGACGTGTCCGAAGCTCAGCTTCCTTTTCCTCTTGAATAATTGCGCAGCAGGAACAGCAGAATACTGTACAACAGTCCCCGCAACAATTGCCCTTGATCCCGAATTGTTCGCGCAGCTCACTTCGGCGAATCGTCTGCAATATCCAGTGTGACCACACGAAGCCGAGGCAGGTAAAAAGGCCGCACTGTTTAATCTCTCGTTAGCATAAGAACTGAATGATGTAGATAAGATCTAGGAGCTAGGCGGGACGTGTGTTTACGCACATCAGAGTTGCAGTAGCTGAAATTGACAAGGGTTGGGTTCTTGACTCGGGCTTGGGTCTTTCCGAATGTCAAACAAGGAAGGCAACAACTGGTCAAACCTATCCGTCAAACTCTTACAGTCAGCTTCAGAAGCCCTGGAGGGAAAAGCAGTATTTAAAAGGCACGGTCGACGCTCACAGATAGATCCAGGCGTAAAGCAATCGAACAGGGAATAGTTCCAATCAGGATTTTGTGCAAGATCTTGACCAGGTGAACACTGGGCCTGAAGATAAGAGGGAGGGCCAGCAGGCCAAGCTTGATATCCTTTTTTATCCGTCATGTTGAAGAGGGTTGGGGGATAGAAACAAGATCAATGGGTCAGAAGTACCGCAGAGATAGACGACAGTTCAATTGATTGGGAAGATGCACTTGGACATTTTATGTAAGTAAATCCCTGACTGGGTCCACAAGAAATAATCCGAGCAACTCAAGTTCGGGTTTTGGGAAGAACTGTTGATCTTGCCAATCCGTGTGAACTTCCACATGACAGAAAAGGAAGTTCGAGTTCGTATACGCATTCGGGCAGCCGATTGGCTATCAGGACCCACAGGGTTCCTCGGGCGCTAGAAAGTCAAATGCGCGAAGTACCCTTCGTGGGTACATAGACAGTAGACTTTTTCGAAACAAGAATAGGTTGATTGACCCCATAAGTGATTACCCAGTTTGAGCTCCGACAAGCAGCAGAGACCAACCCTTAACGACATTCTTCCGGAACGGGGCCTTGCGTTAATTTCTGCGCTCCAATCTATCACAATTCTCCACAGATAGATACATCCTTGAAAAAACCGTACACTAGACACGTCTTGGCTTTGTTTTGTATTCATGATGTTGCTGACTCCATAAATAATGGTAAGTCATGTTTTCTACTTCGATTCCACTAGCAGAAAGCGGACTTACAGAAAAAAAAAGACAGGGTCTGCAGCACGCCGCAGCCGCGTTCTTATCAAATGTACCAGTAGACCTGGGCATGGGCCGGCCCATTTGACCCCCAGATATGCATAATTAATATGCAA
Organism: Aspergillus affinis; assembly: GCF_023601865.1. Lineage (NCBI taxonomy): Eukaryota > Fungi > Ascomycota > Eurotiomycetes > Eurotiales > Aspergillaceae > Aspergillus > Aspergillus affinis. The sequence goes on from NW_026515823.1 coordinate 215,019, forward strand.
AATATCTAAGTTACTGGCGTAATTTGTAGCCGTCTCAATTTATCGCCCTTAGCTATGGCAAATTACAGAATAGATTACAACTTACTCTCGTCTAACTCAGAAATTTATAACTATCTAGGTATCAATGATTTGTGACGGTCTACAAAGGAGCCTAGTAAAAGACTAGTTTGTTTATGACTCGTAGTCAAGGAATTTTCCCATGGAGAAGAAAGGCTATCTATGAGGGAGGATCTATCCCCTATATACTACCTGAGGGTCCTCCATATCAGGAAGTTCGTATCGGGAAGTCCTTGGCCCGGGAGGTAACAATACCCCCCCTTTTTGAAAGGGCTGGTCCCCAGCCCTTGCAAAACAAGCTTAAACAGGTAAATCGTCATCATCGTGTTCGTCGAGAAATTCGTCGTTAGCTGCAGCAGCGAGCCAGTTAGCCAGGCGCCGAGGCGGACCAGGCTTCTCAGGATATTGATCATGAAATTCCTGCAACTTGAGCGGGGCGTTACGGAAATTGGAGGCAGGATACCACGCAGGGTCGGGAGGATACCCTTCCCACTGCACGCGGTAGCGCAGCTCTTTATTATACATGCGAGAAGCAAAAATTTTATCTACAAACTATTCAGACTCGCCTTGTATCTCAATCGGGGGCTCTGGATCGCGAATTTGACCCGGCATAGGCGCCAAATCGGTCACTTTTCGGAGCTTCTCTGGCGCGAAAACGGGGTGGACTTGGAGTGTAGGAGACAGGCGAAGCTTAAAGGCATGTCCAATCTGTTCAATAATCTCGTACGGGCCAGCCCATTGGTCGCCGAACTTGCGGCTCGGGCGGCCTAATTCCCAGTCTTTAGTAGTTACGTAGACCAAGTCCTCGGCCTTAAAGTCCACGGGTCTGCGATGCTTATCGGCTTGCCGTTTCATCTTTACCTGAGCTAGTTCAATTTGACCCTTAGCGTAGTCCCAGATCTGTTCTAAATTGCGAGCAGTCTGGCGAGCTTCAGCTTGATCATGAGGTCTATCCCGAGGCTTCGAGGGCGAGACCCAGTCAAAGGAGACCCGGGGTTCGTAGCCACGCTCAACCTGGAAGGGAGATAACCCGGTTGACTCATATTCGAGGACGGCGTAGGCGAAATCTATAGCCGGCAGCAGCTCTGACCAGTTATCTTAATAGTAATTTACAAAAGAACGGAGCTTTTGGGCAAGATATTGATTAACGATCTCTGTATAGCCATTCGTGGAGGGCTTCTGCCCTGGGGTTAGTTTGCGCTTGATCCTCAGCCGCAGGCAGAGTTCCTCCTAGAAAACAGAGACGAACTGGTCTCTACGGTCCGAAAGGATTGACTCTGGCAGTCCCACCTATCGATATATATATTCGAGAAAGAGCTGAGCCATATCCATTGCCGACACATTCTTATGACAGAGAATCGAGATCACCCGCTTCGTCAAGCGGTCCACGATCACGCAGGCTTTATCGAAACCGCGTTTGTCCTTCGGGCAGGAGCAGAAGTCCATAGAGATGTGCTCCCAAAGGCGGTTCGGGATATCGAGAGGTTAAAGTAGCCCCGGGAATAGATTTCTTCTAGTGATAGTTCGATTATATATTAGGCAGTTGGCTACATAGCGCTTTACATCATGGCGTCACGCTGGCCACCAGTATCGATTCTTTACCAGAGGTTCTGTTTTGGTTCGTCCTGGGTGCGCAGTAGAGGGCTGTCGGTAGATTATATCAAGTAATCGGGTGCGAAGGTCGCCCTCTTCAGGGACCACGAGCTTATTCTGGAAAAGAAGAAGCCCATTCTGCAGGGACCAATCTGATTATTCTGCAGCATCAGCAGCAGCAGCCTTTTCTTCGTCAAGGTCAGCCGCAGTGCGATTAGCCTGCAGAAGGCGGTCCATCAACTGAACGTCATCTAGTTCTACGGGGGCGAGTAATGCTGCTATAGGAGATAGTTTCTGCTCAGTGGCCTGCGGAAGCAGAACACCCTCTTCCAACCACTATAGCCTTAGGAGAGCCTGGTTCTTTAAATCTAGGTCCGAAGGACTCCCCTCAGGTCTTGATAGGGCGTCAGCAGCCATATTCTTCAGCCCGGGCCTGAACTTGATCAGAAAATGGAACCTTGAAAGAATCTCTGCCCACCGGGCCTGTCGCCCGTTTAGTTTCTTCGTAATTATAAAGTATTTAAGAGCCCTATAATCAGTCCAGATCTTTATTCGTTCAGTAGTTTGTAACCTTTCAAGTTCCGTTCTCCAGAGCTCTAGAGCTCGGACTATGGCCAAGAGCTCCTTACATGAATATCGTAGTTGCGCTCAGTACCGAGCATATTCCTAAAGAAGTAGGCAATCGGGTGCCACCTAACCTCGAATAACTGAGAGAATATGCCTGCAATTACCCCGTCAGAGGCATCCGTTTCAATCCTAGACGGGAGGGTTAGGTCGTGGTGCCGTAGGAGAGGCACCGAAGTCAGGTACTTCTTCAGCTGCTCAAAGGCTTCCTGGTAGCCAGGGGTCCATTCAAAGGATGCCAGCTTCTTTGTTAAGGCATACAGTGGTCTGGCAATCCTACTGTAGGCCTCTATAAAGCGTCGATAGAAGTTGCAGAACCCGAGAAACGACTGAACTCCCCTAACTGTAGTGGGAACCTGCCAGTTAGTATCACTGCAACCTTCTCGGGGTCAACCTCAATGCCATTTGGGGTCAAGATGAAGCCCAAGAACTTAGTTCTTTTCACGTTAAATTCGCACTTGTGAATAGCGGCCTGGAGGCCTGCAGCGCGGAGCCGCTTTAGTACCTCCTAGACGTGGGCCTCGTGTTCAAGCTCGTCCTCACTGAAGATCAGGATATCGTTTACATATACAGCCACGTACTTGTCGATCAGATCAATAAAGATGTCATTCATCAGCTGTTGGAAGGCTGCAGGCCCATTGGTTAAACCAAAGGGCAAGACTTGGTATTTATAGGATCCGTACTTGGTGCGGAACGTGATCAAATCTACCGAATCAGGGTGCATTCGTATACGGTAAAAGCCCTGCCTAATATCGAACTTAGTAAAGATCTTTGCGCGGCCTAGCCGATCCAGCAGCTCGTCCATCAGGGGCAGAGGGTAGCGGTTCTTCTTGGTAATCGAGTTCAACTTCCGGTAGTCCACGCAGAACCGTAAGCTTCCTCCTGGCTTCGCAGCCATCAGTACGGGGGAGCCGAACGGGGCAGCACTAGAAACGATAAAGCCTTTATGTAAGTTCTTTACTAGATAGGTTTTGATCGCTTCCAGCTCCTTTGCAGAGTACCGATATAAGGGACTATACCCCAGCGTATTCTTATCAGTGAGCTCAATCTGGTGATCGTTTTCCCTTCTCGGTGGCAGCGTGTCTGATGCTGACTGCTCCATGACTATATCCCAACTTAGAAATTGGGACGATAAAGGCAATTTTACAGAGTAACATCAATCGGACGTCTTTATGAGCTCTTTCTTAAGGTTTCTTTATCTATAATATATCATTTTAGTATAAGTTAATAATGTACTTTGCTGTCAAACTCGTCATAATTTGTAGTATTTGCCAAGAGCGTAACGATTTCTTATCTCGGGTTAATGTAACGTAACGATTTCTTATTCTGGATTAACGTTAGAATAGAATAGGCACTTCTAGGGATAATACCATAACTGATTCTCTAACAGATAACAAACCACAATGTAACTATAGACAATTTATCACAATTCCGTTTCACCAATGATAAGCAGAATAATACTAGTATTCTTTACCGTCGTGCACTCAATGCTCGTTGAGTCAAACGATATCGAGCTCGCTGCAAGGAACAGCTACGGCACTCGGAAATACCAAATATAGGCAGTAATCCTGTAAAATCTACCAATCTCAATCTCTTTACTGAAACGGCCTTATCTGGATATTCAGATATGTTACTTGATTTACGTTCTTCTTGTGGTTCTATAGCAAGAGATCTTTATCTCGAATGTAATGACCCTGAATTATCGGATGAACTAAATATAGGGTCTACCTGTCAGTAACAAATTTCAGATAAGTTAGATCCGCTGGATGGCAAAAAACAAGAGACTATATCTTAACTGCTAGAGTCCTATATAAAAGAGAAAAGCAATCTCACTTCTTGTCTCGAGTCTGATTTAGAGTAAACTACAGAGAAGGTAACTCTGTAATTTCTGACTAATATCTATAGATGTGGTCCCGAAAAGCATAATAACTCTTTAAGAATATATATTCAAGATATAAGGCCGACAAATTATTATACTCTTAATGAACTGCGCCTGAATAACGTATCTTATACACTTAATAAGCCGGACTTTATATCTCAGCAGTCTTGCGAATACAGGCTATCGTCTAGCTTTAAAGAATAGCAGGAATTATTTTGTAAAACCAATATATAGTAACATAACAGCAAGCCAAAACAAATCTGTTTTTATGCTGAATCTACTCAGTCTGTTCTATCTCAAATATTATTTGATATCGACAGTATACTGGGCTTAGTAAATTTATCAGCAATAACTATTTATAGCATTCAGTTCTATTCTGCCTCTTAACTCCGTTAATGTGACTTCCTGAAATCAGGGAACTTCCTGGATTGACTTCCTGAGCCAACGAACTTCCCGGTATGGAGAAACCTTCCTGGATATAGTCCTGCCTGAGGCGGAATCTCAGGCAGTACATAGAGGCCCTAGATCCTCGCTCCTAGATAGCCTTTCCTCTCCATGGGAAAATTCCTTGACTACGAGTCAGAAACAAACTTTTCTTATATTAAGCTCCTTTGTAGACCGTCACAGATAAGACTTGATATTTTACGATTTATCCAGCAAAATATCTATCTTAATAATTATATTAATATTCTGGATAATTTAATTTAGTTTTTTTATACAGGCCTCTCTGCCGTGCTACCAGATGGACTAGCCCGTGTTTCAGGAAATTGGTTATTTTATCAAATTCCTCGTGCAATTGCTAATACATTATTCGGTTACCATAATTTGTAGTAACGAGATTTTTAAGAAAATAAACCATTTCATGTTCTATATCAGCAAATCTGTAAGAGATTAAAAGTTCTTTTTACTACTATATTACGACATGTATTTATATCCTGGCTTTATCGGTATCTTTTTATATATTATTAAATATTGCCTTATTTGTTTTCGGATTTGTTAATATCGAATACTAAACAGAGAATTTACCGATAGTTCTTCGTTAATATTTAATCTGAACTATATAGTTTGGTAACAGATGTCTCGTCTCCGGACTGATACTGGGCTAGATATCACTGGCGACCAGAGTATCCAGAATTACTTCCTAAATATCTTGACTGGGACTGCAGCTGCTGGCAGACTTAGATAGTCAATTATCAAGATCAGCAAACATTATCTAATGTTATATCTGAATCAGATCAAGATCTGAAAAGTAGAATTTCTTTTATCGCTAGTCCCTTCGCTGTAGTGCAGTAAAATCTTTTACGTAAAATATATTAAACTAAAGTTTATAATATAAGTAATCAGTTACGTTTTCTGTTTAAAAATTATTAAATTTCCGATCTGGAAACTTTTGGATCTAGCCTAGGTCCGACTGATATAGAACTTATAATATCAATTTCCGTATAAGTATTTCTAGATTTTATCGTATAGCTCTTTCAATGCATATCTTACCCGAGAGGCCTAGCATTGAGCCTAAATGTGTGCCTAAAAGATATACCCAGACGGAACAGATATTAATGACACTGCAACAGCAGATTATATAGGGCTATAGAGATTTCTTTATTTAGCTTACAGTAGTACCGAGTCCAAAGAAAATTACCCATAAATGTCTAGCTTTACAGTTTATTCCGACTTTTTAGATCGCACGACAGTACTCATTCATATATAAAACAGGCTACAGATCTTTACGGCATTCTCATTTTCAGCCTATGCCTGCAACAGAGACATCTGCATGTAGCAGAATACCCAGTTTATATGCAAATACATTGGCTATCTAATAACCGATCAAGAAACGAGAATGGCCATGCAAATATAGATCCGCAGCAGAACGGGATACCTATAAAGTCTGTTAACAGCGGGTTCGGCAGCAGTTAGCTGCAGCTAACAAATGCAATACTGAATTTGATCAATGATACAGGGCCAGAGAAACTTGACGCCGATCTTCTCCCTTATATGACGGCTTGGAGGTTAACTAAAAAGGTACTAATTTTATTTGTATCGTTTGACTAGTTTGCTTGATTATTTACCTGTATTTTGCTAATTTATATGTATACATTTGCCCGCGTCTTCTTTTCGTTTATTTTCTCTTTAAGCTTAGAAGTCTGTTTAGATAGCGCTAATACGATCGTCTTTTTATTATATTAATTTAAGTTCGGGATATCCGCGTAGACTTTATACGGACCAGCCAGATGCTCCTAGGGCATCAATATCTTTTGTTTATCCAGTTTGATCAGTTACTACCTCTTTTTACCTTGGCAATATCTATATCTAGATACAATTATATTTATTATCCGAAAACGTGGTCGTCTACCAAAGTACGCCTTATCAGAGGAACGAGAGGCTGCAAAACTTAAACGACAACGAAACTGTGACGGTCTACAAAGGAGCTTAATATAAGACAAGTTTGTTTCTAACTCGTAGTCAAGGAATTTTCCCATGGAGAGGAAAGGCTATCTAGAAGCGAGGATCTAGGGCCTCTATGTACTGCCTGAGGCGGAACCTCAGGCAGGACTATATCCAGGAAGGTTTCTCCATACCGGGAAGTTCGTTGGCTCAGGAAGTCAATCCAGGAAGTTCCCTGATTTCAGGAAGTCACAGAAACCGGCGGGAGGTTGCGCGGGCTACTAGACATAACGCGTCTTTTATCGAATTCTACTTTGCTCTAGATTCTAGATATCCTTTAGATCTTACAAATCTTTTGATAGTTACAGTACTTTCAGCATCTATTTTACGATCGCAACTATGCTCCTGCCGAAATAAGCAAATCCCACGTTTAAAATACTATAAACCTTATAGATCCTATACACCCTTTAGTGGCTATAGTACCTTACTCATTTTTGCTAAGATCGGTACTTTACTCCTGCTAAAAAAAATACCAGTCTGTTGTATAAGCCACTATAGATCCTATAGATCCTTTAGTAGCTATAGTACCTTAAGGATCTCCTTTAAAATCCAAGACAAAGTCTGTTAGCATAATAGTTATCCTTTGGCCTAGTTACTAGTACAGCCGGCTTCTCTCTATGAGCCGCATTCTGCCTTCAGGCCGGCACCCTTGACCTCATTACAGGAGTCTAGATATATTCGTCCGATAGAATCTATAAAACCTCTAGTTTTCGATGTTACTCTCTTTCCTAGGTTTTTCAGTACCAGATTGTATATTTCTAAGATCTCTAGAGCCTGAGACACATTCGTCGGGTGAGTCGTTTCCTTGAGAGTGATAGGTAAGAAGTTCGGATGTTATCGCAGTATTGTGACGAACGGCTACACTGACGATAGGGAATCGCGAGAATGTAGGGTATGCATTTGACGAGGAAACTAAGCTAAGTTATGAAGCTATTCAGGAGCTGGTTGCGATATGTGTGACAGCTCTGACGCTAGTCCGTATCGGGGAGTTAGGTTATAGGGTATCGCGAGGAAGGTCTTCGGAGGCAGGTCACAGTCCGTAACAAGTATAAGATTTTAATATCTCTAATATTGCTGGATCTAACTGACTGATGTAACCTGGCCCTCCCGAAATACGTTCGTCGGGCTTTTCAGATTTTGCAGCCCCAGAGATTTCTTCAGTTTTCGCAGTTAGACTCACTGAATTCTCTCTGACTAAATTAATGTCGGCAATGGTGACGACGTTTAGCCGGGTAATCTACCTCCTGAAGGCAATAGGTCATTTTGTAGCACTACAACAGGGGATTTCTTCGGTAAAGGATGATTTGCAGGCTGTATATTAAATAAAGATATCGTATGAGGGCTAACGGTGTCCGTGGCTGGGGTGCTAAAGGGGTAAAGAAAGAAGAGCTTTCTGTTGCGTAAAAAGGGGGTTTAGGGTTTACAAAACCGAATTCGTGACATATCTGAAGAACTGGCCCCTTGGAAACAGTTCAAGTGACGATACCTGGCTTAAAAGGTCACCATCGGTTATTAGGGCAAAGGTATAAGGGAGTGATCTGGGAAATAGGTTCAAGTTGATGATGAGTACAGGGTAGATAGACGGCACAGCCTAGCAATTTCAGTGATAATTCGAGGGAGATTTTATAGACCTTAGATAATCTAAACTAGTTTTTAAGATTCTTACTACTCAAATACATTAATATTACACATAGTTTGGCCTCTAAGTTTATATATGATGGGCGGTTTCTAGTCTCGGAAGAGTTCCCTTTACGGGTAAAGCAGTATAGTTTTCTATTAAAATAATCTCTTTAATCCAGAATACAGCTTTTAATTTATAGCTACAGATATACTAGGCATATTATTCTCCTATACTATCTATAAATTCCGTGGAAATGAATAAAACTAATAAAATAAAGATTTACTATATTTACTAAAATTCTAGATGCTAGTTTAGTCTCCATATGTAGTGAACGTCTAGTAGTAGAGTAAAATTATTAGTAACTAATATTTAGAAGACTGTTAGTCTCGCGGTATAATGGATATAACTTGGGCGATAGACTCAGTTGCTGGCTGGTTAACTACAGTACGCAGGAACTAGTCTTCTAGTGTAGTAAGACCCAGGGCGCCAGGCTCTCCGTCTGGAACGGTTTCGGCGAGAGTCGCTTCAACCCCTCAATCTGGCAGGATATCCGTCTTTTACACGTCTCCGGATAATTCACTTATGAAAGCCACGATTCCGGAGGATAAGCTACCCTTTCCTAGAGAGGAGGAGGAATTGCCGTTTTCGAAATAACCCCTGCAGCATGGCGGCAGGCTCAGGGAACAGTAAATTAAACGGAGGGGTATCGAAGGCTTCGTATTGGTACCTAGCAATAGGAAATATATTGGTTAAACTAACTATTTCCCCCCGGTAATGGGCCGCTTTAACCGCAGAAAGCCCTCTACAGCGGTCTAAGGCGCATCTTCAAAATGCGGTTTCTTGTCTGTATTCTCGATCCCCAACGCCATGTACCAGCCTGAGGAAGAACACTACAGTACTACTTCACACGGACAAAAAATAACAAGATCACTACTCATGAAGCAGGCTACCACAATTTTTCCAATCTGATAAAATTCGACTTGGGGAAGGAAAATAGATAAGCAGTAGCCAGTAAGGAATAGCAGTTTCTTGATTCAAAGTTGATTGAACATAGAGCTGCAGCGCAGAAACCAAAGCCTCAGAAAAGCAAGATGTGTTGAACATCTCCAAGGAAAAGCAAATAGAAAGCAGCAATGCAAACAACCTCATTGATACTCCAAGGTAAACTCGAGAGGGACTGTAATTGCGAACGGGTCTACGCCAACCGCATTTTTGAGCATTTTCCCAACTCCTCCATCATCGTTATATACGACTTTCCCCGTAGCATCTTTCTTACTGGACAAAACATGGAGGGTGACCTTGTCGCCATTTCTTATCACGCCGGTGCCAGAGGAGCCATCAGACTTTTGAAACATTAACGGTGTCGGATAAAGTGGGAAGCCCGCGGTCTGTTGCCTGAACAAGTACCTGCTGTGGTAAAAGCCCGGTGCAGCGTCGTTTGCACACACTGGACAGTCCCCAATCTTCAAAGTGTAAGCCGTGTTATAGTGTAACTGTTCCTTGTCAGAATACGCAATGTAGCTTTCCCTTCCACACTTACCTTGTTGACATCATTGGGAAGGCCCCGAACGGTAGTGACAAAAGGCAGTTCAGGTCGTAGGCCGGGGTGTGGTCTATCCACCGGGTACTTTGGCGGCGGCTTTGGCACAACCCCCATTCTTTGCCGATCTCCAGCCAAATAAGAGATAAACCCTGCCGGCCATTTTTGGGGGGAGCTTTCCATAGCTCGCTTAAAGTCATCAGCGTACTTTGCCTGGTGGCGCTTAATATCCTCCACGATTTCCTCTCGTCCATCCAAATCACGGAAGCTATCCGGCCAGTCTAAGGTCACAAATCACAGATAATCAGCTCTGTGTGTGTGGATTATGCAGCTCTCAGACTTACCTGAATCCCAGTACTCTTGCCAATTGACCCAAAGATATTTGTCCTCATCATGCTTATCCTTCTTGAGATACTTCAGGTGAAAATATGTTGTTGACTCCACCTCATCGTAGTATTCGCCATCGAGTTTCGATTCTCCTGCATTCCCTGGCTTGCTAATAGTGTTCTCTGCCCCATCCACATAGGGTACAAGTCCCTGAGACGGCTGCACTTGAGAAGATGCTTGATTATGCACGATTGTCTGGTCTTGGCCGTTTGCGACCTTCTGCAAGGCTGTCTTGATGTTCTCCATATCGCTTTCCTTTTCCAACAAGGCGGAAATCAAGGAAATCATTGGGACAAGGTTTCCTTGCTTTGGAGACAATCAGAGCCGAATACTCAAATTTGGGATCACTTTAGAAAAGGACCGCCTACCTTCATTACCCGCCAGTTATAATGTGATCCCACCGTGGAGCACCAAGCTGGAGGACTGTAGCGGTTATTCCAATTAGCCCCGGAAGTACCCATGAGAGATGCGAGAACTTACTTGTTGCATAACAAAGTGTCGCCTCCGTCCGCCTCCCAGCAAATTGATTTAGAGAGGCTGCTTGCCTGAGCTTGACTTTTGGACTCCTCCAAGTGTTCGTGGCTGGCACTCGCAGACGCCTGCACATACGGCGAGGAAAACGATAGACTCGCGGCAACCTTTAAGGCATGGGACACACTGGCTGCATCGGATTTGTTGTCCTGCGTTAGCTGCTCGGTGGAATGGAGTCGACCGCCAAGCTCAACTCTTGTCGGGAGAAAATGACCTATTGTGGCCTACGTTAGTTTCATATCATATTATTCCGCCGAATATGCGGTCGGTGCCTACCGTATTTTTTGAAAAGCTCTTGAACCTTCTCCGTATCCAGCTCTGCCGTCCCAGCTGGCACACATGCCCGGAGATCGGTTTTGCACTCGTCTGTCAGCTCTAGGCTGTCTTTGTCCAGATATACCACGACACGAGGGAACTGGAACGGTCAATTCTTGCGGCAAAGTAGGGCACGGGCTTGGGGACTAGGGAATTCTCACATTGTAAGAAATGTGGATCTGGCTTTGCGTAGACTTTTTTGCATTTTCGACTGCTTGTTTATCCTGCACACTGAGACTTGCCTTTACAGCAGCACTGAATCCTGCCGCACCACCGCCACTAAAAAAAATGTCAGCTCTGCTATATGGATCGTGCCAGACGATTGCCTCTGGGGTATGGCTCACAGCGCTGTTTCCACATCGGTTTGAGAAAATGCACTTCGTGCTAATTCAGTTGCCACCTCGTTTTTGGTCTCAAAAACATGCACGCTTGAGCCATCTGTAACGTTGAAAAGAGGGATCCGGGTTCTAATAGCGTGAGGGCCTCCCTAGACCATACTGTAAGTTATCCATCCGAAGTATGTTTGCTGCAGTTTCCATATACCTGTGGTTTCTTGCTATCTATGAATCCCTCATAGAGGCTCATCTCCCTCTCCTTTATCACAAAGGCTGGATTTCTGCGTCAGCAGATGAACTAGGTGATGTTCACTCTGGGGGGTACAAACCAGGTCGGGTAACTCGCTCTATTCCCAGTAGTATACTACTGTTCTTGTCTCCGGTCGTGGCAATAGAATATCCATGTAACAAGCTGGTCGTTCGCAGAACGATGTCCCAATCTCGGTCGGCCAGCTCTGCTGGGTGGCTGTTTCGCGTTGAATTAGCCATCATTCCAGTGGTCTGAAACGTTGGTAGTTAAGTAAGATTCAGCCCTTACCTGATCTTTCCCCCAGGAGTCGCAGTGTAGGCGCTTGCCACATAAGCACTTACAAGCTCCTTGATTTGCGCCTTGTTTGCTTCACTGGGTTCCTTCTATATGGAAATCAGCAACAGCTGCGGCGCAAATAAGTAGCTATCTTACAGTCAACGCAGCATCAAGCTTTTGATTAAGGAACTCCTTTGTGGTATCATCAATACCACCCTCCAACTTGGTCTGCAAGAGGTATACTTCTAACTTAGGTGGGTCTTCTGTCTACCCGCTTGTCAGCATCCGGTAAACATTGGCAGCGATCCACTTACCTTCAGCAACTGTTTGTATTTGGACCACTTCAAAGAGTCCGTGGCTTTCGCGCCACTCGGGATGCAAAATGAATATTGTTGCCTAGTACCGGAGTTAAACAGAATAACGCGGCAGGTCATTTGTTTATTACATACTGCCTAACATTTAACGCACGATGTTCGGCGAGAAGTTTGCGGATGTCACCAAGGGTGTCGACTCCTTTAATGCTTGCATCTTCTAGACTGACGATAATCAACTGTTTGATTGCTTCAGTGGCCTTGTCGACCAAGGACACATGCAAGAGAGCCGTTGCTTTGGGATCAGATTGAGCCATGGCGATTTGAGAATCACTGCTGTTATCACTTCAGGTTAACGTTGGCAAAGGATAGTGCTGTGCTTTGAACAAGCACCCTCTGGGAGAGGAACTAGGAGGGTTATATAACTTCTTACCCACAAGCGACTCCTGGTCGTGGCTGATTGTTCCCGACGATGTCGCTGTTCGCCATATTCACATGTCGACCTAAAAGTGCTAGGATTCATGCTCAGCCAGCCACGCTTGTAAACCATTATCAACGAATTCAGCTTACTAGAACACGGCTGCCGATCAGAGTAGGGTAACATCGCATACAATCCCTGGCCTGCATATTCGCAATTTTCCAAGCCATTCCGCTACCTCTCCGGAATACTACTGACGCATATTAGTGCCGCCACAGTGATCAGCGGAACAAATGCTCTAGTACGGACTAGTCCGGGTGGTTCTGATAGGGTAATTTTACAACATTCGAATTATCCCACTGGAGTGCCTTATCTTTATTAGGAAATGTCTGGGGCAGAATAACACCGGCCAATCGTAACTTCCTAGAACATTTGGCCTCAGCCAGCCACTAACAATCATACCCAGTAGAGACCGCTTCCCCCGCAGGGCGCCGACCCATGCTCGCATTTGTCGATCATCAATGTAACCCCATGGGCCGTTCTGGCTAGGTCCTTGCACAGCCACCCACAAGAACATCAACGACCAGGGTTGACTGTGGCAGTGGAGCCGACATGTTGCCAAGAGAGACAGACTAGACACCAGAGTAATCAATCCAATACACTACTTGGGCTTATGACAGCCAACTCAGCCAAGTATTTGGGATCAAGTGGTGCATCTGTCTATCGTTGAATATGTACGGGTAAAGATAGCAGCAATGTCGAGGCCACTTATGATTCAGGTATGGTGGTAAGGTTATTAGAGGGAAGGCCGCCTAGCAGTCCTCTCGATTATGATGTGTACAGTACTTGCTTACACTAAATATTAGTCCAGTCATTCAGGCTGAACCGCCTTGGTTTCGCAAGAACCTATTAGCATGCTCCTTGTTCCACATACTCTATTATACAGGGTGGCGTGTTCACATGTTCTCGGGTAATCCCTGTCCAGACTATTAAGATAGACGGCCATTCATATGTATATATACTAAAAGAGGGGTTTGTGCATGAACAGATCCATCTCTTCTTGATCGACACCCCATCTACTGTACTATAGCTGGTCCAGCTATTCCTAATCGAGATAACGCACGTTAATTTAGCGCCCACTAGCTCGAGATCTGTATAGAGTTGCTTCGCATGTTGCAATTATCTACCTTCCTTCCGATATTATCCGAACCTGGATGCTGAATGCCAAGAGATGTCATAATAATATGGTGAACCGCGATCGCCACCTGTGCGGCCCTGTGGAACGTCATGTGTGTACAAATAGCGCATAGTTGCACTCTTGTCCGGCCCGGACGATCAGCTGCAGGGCACATCGAAGGCATCTATCACGGATGAACGCTTACAAGTAGGCTGCGGCATATCGTACGATACCGATAATGTTTCATTATCGGTATCCGCAAATTGCGGATTGCCGATAATAGGTCGTTATCGACTATCGGCAACTTGCCGATAGCGATAATGAAGTATTATCGACTATCGATCGTATATATCTGCAGATTATCGGCATGAGCATAAATCTCGCTAATTTAACCTGTTCTAGCCGATCAGGTGACAGTTATGCTGCTGATAAAGCCGGATTCTATACCTGAAACCTGAATGGTATGGTTATAACGATCGTACTCGTTATCTTGCTTGATAGTCTTTGTGAAATATTACAAATTGAGATTGTATTCATTATTAATTGACCTCAGAAGCTTTATATATATCTTTTTTTAACCAATTGTACGTAATGGTAAGGAAGCAATCTAGAATTATCAAATTATCGATGGTATTGAGAAAGAAATATATATTTGACACAGAGCAAAGTAAGTATTCCTGTTCGCAAACATTGATCGTTATTTTTTTATGGTAAATACAGGCTGAAATAGAATCAAAATAGGTACAAAAGAATCACTAGAGCTTAAGCTTATTAGAGATCTACATTATATATTATATGTACATACAAAAATGTTGAGAAAATCGTGTTAGAAAACTTAATCGAGTTGACTTAGTTTTTTTGAGTAATTCTGGATAGTGTTAGATATCAGCCGATATCCAATAGATATCGGACGATTATCGTCTGATTATCGTCTGATTATTTTATAGAATCTCCACTTTTCTTACTATCTATCCAATCAATCTCAATAATTGATTTAACACGTCGAGTTTACAAAGTACTGTTTACCTATATCACTACTCTACAGATCACCTGTAAGTCTCTTCAATTCTACTATTCTTACTTAGTATGATTCGTTTACCTATAGCCCACCATGTCATACTCACAAGATAGTGGGAGCCAATATGGAATGTCACATTATACTAATTTATTTATTGACCCAGAACTCCTACAATCTGATGATTTTCCAGATGACGCGATAAGCAGTCAATTCGTGACACGTTCAAACTCTGTTTTCGAAATTCTTTCTTTACCTCGATATACTCTACCCCCTACTTCTCTCCAGCGTGTCGGTAAACCACTACAACAACATTATATTCTATATAACGGGGACAAGACTAATTCAGCAATGGATACCTCTCGTACCCAATTTGTTGAATGGTGGTTAACCACTGAATTCGGCCAGAAAAAAGACCTGCAGAGAACAATCAACTGAGATAGTGACTAAAAGAGATCTGCAGCTTGGAGCTCATTCGATCAGGTTGCACATTCAAAGACGGGCGAGCCAAAGGTTATGTGCAAACGATATCTTGCAGTAGTTATTCATCCTGAATACAAACGCTCTGGCCCTTTACCTATAAAGAATCACCTGACAAGTGCTCAATGTACTAAGCCACAGTTTCAAAAGACTTCGAAGCAAAGTATCGATAAGCTACTTCAGAATATGGTATGTCTCCCCTTGAATGAATATATATCGTTATTAATATCTCTTTAGCCTCAGCAAAAGAGCCTCAATTTTGACCAAAATATCTTTCAACATAAGATCCTCCAGTTTATTACAATTACTCGTTTACCATTTCGGATAACTGAGCATTCCGCATTCAAAGATCTTTTGCAATATACAAGATATGCTGATTCCGAACTATATATCCCTTTCGCAAGTACTACCAGGCGACTATTAGAGAGTCAGGTTGAACAACAACAGAAAAACGTACTCAGTAAGCTTTCTACAGGAAGCTCTCTCTCTATTGCACTTGATTGCTGGACGTCCCCATTCTCTCAGGCCTTTATGGCTATTACTGGCTATTTTATTGATAAAGATTGGAACTATCGTGAGGTTCTTCTTGGCTTTGAACACCAGCCTGGATCACATACAGGGGTTCATCTCAGTGAAACTATTTTACGCATCTTCAAGAAACACCAGATTACCAATCGAGTGCTTTCAATCACAACCGATAATGCATCTAACAATGCAAAGATGATTCAAGCTATTCAAGAGCTAGCTGGGCCTCTGGCATTTGGTAATACTCCAATATTCCGCATTCCCTGTATTGTACATGTTATACAGCTAAGCCTACACGATCTTCTTGAGAAGATCAGAGCCAATCCAAAGAATGCCGAAACGGAATCAGAGTGGCCAGAATTACGAACAAAATCAATTTAGTCTTCCTCAGAACAATCATCAGGTAATATCACAAATACGTTAAAGAAGGTATGTTCTTTCCTAATATATACTACTATATTCTAATAACTAATCCTCAATTTAGATCCGAGAGCTTGCTGTATTTATTAATGCTAGTCCTCAACGACGTAACACTTTTCAGGCTCTTCAAATAATATCCATCAGACTTCTGCCAATCCAGGATGTACGCACACGCTGGAATTCAACGTTTCTAATGCTCGATCGTACCAAACGATTACAGCGAGTATTTGATCTATACTGTATTACACATTACTATTCCCATTTCAAGCTCTCTGCAGAAGAATGGCGTCAAGTGGACTATCTTCTTCTTATCACAAAGCCATTCTTTGATATGACAAATGTACTATCAAAAACCCGTGATATAACAGTTTATTCTGTGTTCAGTATCTATAACAAACTCTTCAATCATCTTGATGCAGCTGAAGAAAAGCTTGAGCGAAAAAGTGTTCTCTAGAAGATTAGAATGCTTCAGGCATTACGTGCAGCCAAAGCTAAGCTAAAAAAGTATTATACAGCTACTGACACTGAATCATATAGAGCAGTTTATACAATTGTTACTATCCTTTGCCCATCTAAGAAGTTCCGCTACTTTGATAATGAAGATTGGCAAGAGACTCATGTAAATGGTAAACAGGCTGACTTCATGAAGATCTATCGGGACAAGTTACAAGCCGAATTTGAACGCTACAAGCAGCGTATTCTTCCTTAGATCAATGTAACAGAGCCCAAAGCCTCTCAAAACGATCCTGATGATGATCTCGCTTTTATTATAGATTCACAAACAGCCCTCCAACCCGAGGTAGATCAGCCAGTGGATAAGATTACCTAATATCTTTCAAAAGGTTTATATCTCTGTAGTTATGCCTAGATTTTAGTTTACAATATTACAGGCCTTACAAGAGGAAACCCTCGTCTCTTCTGGAAAGAGCATGAGCAAGAATATCCAGTACTTGCAGCACTAGCTCGGGATATTCTCTCTATTCCTGCAAGCGGTACTGGTGTTGAACGGCTCTTTAATTGTGTTTACGATATCTGTCACTATTGCCGAGGCAAGCTCAAACCTGAAACAATCAAAGAGCTTATACTTCATTTCTTCTCTTCCAAGTTTGATCTCCAGCAAAATGAGCTTGATCTGATTAAGGAGTATACTTTAGAAGGAGAAACTGCTATCTTTAATGAGTCATAGAAGCCTTCTCTATCACTGAATAACATTGATCCTATTAGTGACGATGAGGAAGAGGGTAGATACCAAACTGAGAAGCTACTAGATGAACCAGAGAGTGATTTAGAGAACAAAACATATTTTGCACAGTCTATAACACAGAGTAAGAGGTCACATGAAGCTATCGAATCTCAAGACAGTGATGATAATTGCCTTTCTCTTCCTGAAATGCTAACTGAGGAGGCTACTCAGGGGCGATCGAGGAGGATCCGGAAGAGGCCAAAGATACCGGATGGTTTTGAGATAGAAAAAAATCTGATGTAAATAGTCAAAATTATATAAACTAGCTGAATTTAGAGCCTCTCAGGGTACCTTTATATTAATATCAAAGAGTGTATACGTTGCTAAATATTAAATAATGAAACTGTACCTAAAGTCCTCGATTTTTTAATCATGCTATACCACGCAGATACACAAAAAATACCAGAAAAACTGCATAATCTATGCAGGCTTCACTAGATCACGAGTCTTGGGCTGTTTATAATATTTATGATCCGACGGATATCGTATGATATCCGCTGAGGTCAAAAAAATTATCGTATCGTATCCGCTGCGGATAATCGATAGTGAAAATCTATCGTTATCGGCACTTGGATACGATCGATCGATAACTATCGTACGATAATGCGGATAGTGACGCAGCCTACTTACAAGTATGCCAGACTCGGATCTGCCGGATATCCGGTGCATCGTCGTAGCCTTTCTGCTTGGTTGCGTTGTATCTTCGGCTGTCAGGCTGGCTGAAGTCCCATGGTAGCTAAAGCCAATGTCAAGCTGAAAGTCCATAGCAGCTGAAAGCCCCTGGCCGAGCTAGAGCTGGCCGGCCTCATTATCAAGGACTAGCGAGACCCCAATTTTCCCCAGTGGCTGCCGTCAAGGCAGGCAGCCAGGCAACTGCCATCATATGTATCCAGTATTCGCTAGGCCCTAGGATCTGCATATAGTGTAGTGTAGAAATTTTTACTGATCTGCTCTACTAGGGACGGCAGGAAACTGCGGGGTTACTGTACAGCTGATGCAGATCAAGTGTCTTGGCTAGTAGTACTTTCTGTTGAAACTAGTAGGATTTGACTTCTCAGATCATATGTCCATCCCCACCTTATTCTCCTCATCTCCTCGGTAGGAGCGATAAATGTCTCAATGATCACGAGACGTTTCCTGGCAACTAGTGCAGCCGAGCTGTCAGTGTTGAGTATGCATGGAGCATGTATTGGACCACACCGCATTCTCGGATAATGCCGACAAGCTGAATGTACTGCGTTCCTTGGCGGAGCTGAAAATTGCAGACACTATTGATGCAAGCACGATCTGTGCAAGACAGCCCCTTCCTGGCAACGTAGCTGGAATGTACAGTACATAGTTTGGATGGACTTTTGTCCATAGTTATCAGTATAAATAACCCAACCACTCCCAGTCCATGATTATAGTCCTTCACTTTCAACTCAGCACGCAAAGTAAAGCAAAGAAAAGCAAACACCATGAAATTCTCTTCTCTTCTCGCAGCGTCCCTCCTCGCCGGACTTGGCAACGCGGCCGTCAAATTTCCTAAGGAATTCAAGGATTTCAAATGCGGTACTTACTATACTATATCCTCCTACTTTCCCAGACACATCCAGACCAGCTAACAGGACGTCAGACAGCCGTGACTTCAACAAACAAGACAACCATAACGCCGCCGACGCTGCCTACCAGCACAGGGGTAAACCAATTGGTATCTCACTCCTACCCTCTATCACCCTCAACCGAGCCTAATAACGCCATTAATAGGCCTCCCAAAACAAGGAATGTACCCGCACACATTTTACAACAACGGCGATCCGATGATCAACTTCGAGCCGCAGTGCAACGGCAAGACCCTGAAGGAGTTTCCGCTTGAGCATCTGACTACCTGGAATGGGGAGAGAAATGCAGACAGGTGGCGCGTAGTCGTGGCCTTTGATGGCACTGATACGCTGTATGTTCCCTTTTTCCTTGATGTTTGGGTCACGGCTTGTTTGTTACCAGGCGGCGGAAAGTTGGTTGATTTACGCTGACCCTGACTTGACAGGTACTGTGGCGCCATGTTCCATCGGACTAGTGACAGTAAGTTCGTGGCGTGCCCGTGGCGGAGAAACTAGGGTGTATGAAGGCGAATTGTGAGCATGGATCGTTCTATTGGGAGGCGAGAAATCGAGAGAAAGAAGTGTTAGGTAGTAGTCCATAAGTAAACTTATCTTGCTATGAGTTCTGTCCGTTTGCCGGGTGCAGGTACTGCTGTTTTTTATTGTATGTAAGTGTTTTGTATCCGCTCTAACTATACATACTCTAAAATATTTAAATATTCACTAATTACTTACCAAGCCCGCACTGGCTTCTCTAGTTATTTCTAGATTACATTAGCTAGATTGTTGTCTATTTTTATGCTTGTATGTTTATACTGAAAATATGATTTAAAAGTTTACGAGTAATCCTGGCTGTAATACGTTATGGATTATAGTGGTGAGTAGGAGGTCAAAAGGCTTCAAATTTATCGTTTGACTTAAAATTATCGTATGTGTGAAGCAGACCAACCCCCGAAGAGGGTAGGGCTGCTGACCTAAGTGATAGCTATATTAAGACATGTTTCTTGGTGAATTATTCGAGGCTGCTTCATTATGCAGATCTGATTTTTGCCTTTGGGGGGACCGAGTGGGCGAGGCCCAGGCTGAGGTATAACAAGGTTACATTGCGCAAGAGGCTAATGTCAGCCATGCTGATCGATGGCGGGGAAGATGCAAAAGTAGAAAGTCATGGCCTCCTCAGGCTTCAGCTGAAGTGGGTTGACCACGCTGTTAGGTAATGCCAATCTTCCAGACTCAAGAACCATAGCCGTAGGTGCATATTCAATCAGTGAAACACTTGTTCCTTTGATCACGGTAGGGACCTGTGAAGGTCTTCTTTGCCTGCGTGCATGAAGGCACCTGCATCTTGGTCATGATCGAGATGCTTAAGGAGGTAGGATCTGCACACCATGCATGGCCCCGTTACCTTCACTGTTCCGACTTGATATAACGCACACTAAATTAGTGCTCATTCCCACCTCAGCTGTTACGAACAGCTACGCTGACGATAGGGAATCGCAAGAATGTAGGATAGGCATTGAACGAAGAAGCTAAGCTAGGTTGTGAAGCTATTCAGGAGCTGATCACGATATGTGTGGGACAGCTCTGACTCTAGTCCCGATCGGATAGTTAGGTCATAGGGCATCGCGAAAGGACGTCTTTGGAGGCAGGTCACAGTTCGTGACAAGCAAGGCAATAGAAAATGTTAGACACGTTTTGTCGAGCAGTTCCTCGGCCTGTTTCTTGTCAGGGATTGTGGCCGCGGTAGATGACTAATCCGCTTATATCATCGCCTTGCTTGACCGATCATGCAACCGCATTGATTTATGACGATAAATCGTGCAATTCCGCTCATTTATGGTGACCATGAAGCCCCTGAAATTGCATAAATATCGGCTTCTTTGTCGTGTAGTTAGAAAGAATTAAGACCTTCATTCATTTGAATATGATCATATAACTCAGTTGAATTGTTACCTCCTGAAGCCAGGGGGCTTGGGGAGAACGTTCCGGAGGATCAAGGGATCCTCTGCGGCAGGCATCCAGGAACATTC
Organism: Aspergillus affinis; assembly: GCF_023601865.1. Taxonomy (NCBI): domain Eukaryota; kingdom Fungi; phylum Ascomycota; class Eurotiomycetes; order Eurotiales; family Aspergillaceae; genus Aspergillus; species Aspergillus affinis. Next base: position 236,068 of record NW_026515823.1, read on the forward strand.
CTAGGGATCCTGCAGGCATTCCTGCCTGAGGCAAGCTCCAGGCAGTATATAGAGTCCCTGGATTCTCTCTCCTAGATAGCCTTTTCCTCCCTATGGGAAAATTCCTTGACTACGAGTCATAAACAAACTTGCCTTTTACTAAGCTCCTGTTGGCCGTCTCTCTAGGCGTAATTGCTAGTAATGTTACCCATAGGAATATCGAATGATGAAGGTCTGATTCTTTCAATCTAGTTGCAAACGGTAGTTTAAATACATGAAGAATAATAAGCAATCTAGCCTAAAAAGGCAGTTAGAAGAGACATAACTTTTGAACCATGGAAATAACAGAAAACTCTGCATAATCCTCGGGGATCGGTAGTTATCAACACCGATGTCCGGACTAGGAAGGTCTCCTATGTGACTAGCGGTCACATACGGTTGACAGCTCCTTTGTAGACCGTCACATCCGCAACCAACCTTGAGTGTTACCCATGAGCACCTAGTTGCTACAGTAGATTGTGGAAAATCTGATAATATGACTTGGACCTATCAGCCGAAATGAAGCCAGCAGCAAGAAGCTATGGTGTCTTTGGAAATTCCTGAGGAAGGGCAGTGGGCTGAACTACTGAACATTATTGTAGTACCCTAGTATTCACGGGGAACATTTGAGGCGTAGTTATTATTTCACGGGGCCGGATGTATAGTCTCTCTCCGATCCCTCTCGGCCCACCGTCCCAACAAACCATCACGTACCCTGTTTGCGACCACAAACCCTTGAGAGAAGACCCGTTCGAGCAGATTCAGTACTTCGGATTGTTGATCGACGTTCCGGGCTCGAGATCCTGCGACGGTTACTGGGAAAAACAGCATCACTCCAGGAATCTTCGTGCGGAGCAAAATCTCGGCCGAGAGGTTTAGGATCATAATCAAGTGTTCAGAAATTTCAGCACAGGATAAAACCGGGGCTGGCGTCTTGTCCCAATAGGGAAAATAATCATAATGGCCTGAGAGGAAGATTAGCAGAGCGTGATAATACAGCAAAGCTAATTTTGAATATTCATTAGGATCGCCCTGGAGCAGCTGCAGCAACGTCTTCTTGTGCCAATTATATATAGCCTCTTGGACATTTAGTCCTTCGGCGGCAAGCAGAGCAACTGATGGATCTGTGGACCGGTCTGCTTCGGGGATCTTCTGAATAATAGTACCGGCTCTGTCATTGGGATGTTAAAACAGAACAAGTCGGTCATTTGTCAGTACCGACTTACCGTACGCTGAAGGCGGAGGTCTGAATCATGAGGGATATAATCTCTTCCATGGGCTTCCATTGAGTGGCATTTCTTGACAGACATTTTTGGAATCGGATCCAGATATCTTGAGAAAGGATTGTTTCTTCATTATAGAGTAGGGCGCGGCTGGCCTCAAGGACACGGAACAGGTTGTAGAATTTCCTTCGGAGCGAAGGCATGCAGCCGCTTGGTCCTGAGAGCTGAAGCATTCTTGATGTTCCGTAGAGCATATGCTTGATCCAGCCTTCACCAGAATCCTCTGAGACTAACTATGTGGGGATTATGTCAGTCAAACACGAATCCAATCCATCTCATATAATATCCTGACAAATTCGTACCTCAAACAGCCCTAGGAAAAATGTGGCCCAGAGAATATCATCTCTTTGAAACACATTGTTTTCTTCCAGACATGACCGCAAAATACCCATTGATTTATGGTAAGAGGTCATGGCATCCACGTAGGGTGGGGTGTCTCCCCGTAATGCGCGCCCAGCGCTTTGTCGATGCGCATCCAAAGCACCAATCGCTATCACAGCATGATATAGTACTGGGGACGTAGAAATCAGGGGCAAGAGGTCTGGAACTATTGATGCGAAGCTCGTCGTGAACATATTCCGCTGGATGAAAGAGACAAAACAATCCAGAAGGCGGGTATCCCTATCCCTCGCGATAAAACCAAGTTGGGGAATCCCGGAGTTGTGCCCATTGGTAATAGCCATTCCTTTCAAATCAGAGCTTCGGTAGCCTCTGTCAGGACCATCTCGCTGGGTTTGGTTGACAAATATAGCCATATCGTTTACCGGTTGCTGTTGAGCAACGCAGATCGTATTCCGTCGAATGCAATAAGCACATGGAAAACCCCCTTCACACTACTAGGAATCAGCTGTACTGATCTCAGGAAATTACAGTCTTCCCATCCCAGACCTTGATGTGGCGTTTAACGCAGCCGACGCAGCGCGACGCTCGCCTTCGCTTGTCCAGAGGGCCGACCGCTCTCCCCCGCAACGTTGTTGAGGTGGACATGAGCCTGAGATCTCTAAGAAACAGATAAGCCGCGCGTATCTCCGATTCCCACTATGATGAAAATGGGTATGTTCGAGCGAGACTTGGTCTGACTGTAGAAAATCCCTCAGTCGCGTTCAGGTTGAAAATTGAAAGGGGGCTTAGGAAACCAGCGGTTAGTTTGACAAGCTCGAGACCATAACCCAGGCTGCAGGACTGCACCAACCATGCGCGATGACGCTAAGCCCAATTCGGAAGTAATCTCGCGCAACAGGGATCCACGACACTGGGTTCTTGGCAGCGCACTGGAGCCTGATCAACTAACGCCCTATTAATTCCATTTGGGGAAAGTAAGACGCGTTGTGTGAAGTGAGATCTTTCCTATCATTCGTATTTTTGGATATGGGAGCTTTGCTAGTAAGAAGATTTGTCACTTGATCTACCACTCCACCTCGTCCTCTCCAGACATATAAAGACCAGGGATATTTTTTCTCTGACTATTGTTGTTGAGATTTCCTAATTATCTCTTAATTTTCATCTTCTGCCTCCTTAGCAAGATCTTAAAAATTTCCATTGTTACGCTATTTCTATCCGGAGCTGCGCCTTCTAGTGATCGATTATGCATCAAACTATTCTTCTGCTGCCAATTGTGGCTATGTTCGTGTCTGCAGTGGTGATTCCTAGCCCACCTGGACCATATGATGTATTTTACAACACGGCGAGCATGGTCGACCATACTAGAATTGATCCCTTTGATCCCAATCACGGACCCCGCAAGGTCATGACTTCGATATTTGCCCCCACTCACTGCAGGGTTGATCTTGAGAAGAGAGATTACCTCCCCGCCGCAACATCGAAATACTACTCCGACCTATACAGCACATATGGATTTCCCAATGGGTCACTTCGATCTATCTATTTCCAGTCATGCCCAGAGTCGCCAAGAGGGCGTCACATTCCGTTCCCAGTGGTGATTTTTTCACCTGCTCTCGGCACGACGCGGCTGTTTTACAATGCAATTGCACAATCTGTGGCTAGCGCTGGGTACATCGTGGTGTCTATTGACCACCCCTATGATACCGAGTTCTTAGAGTTTCCGGACGGAAGCGTCGTGACTGCTGCAAATATCAGTGACGCGCAGATTCCGCTGGATGTCGATACCCGAGCTCGAGATGTCATGTTTGTGCTGGATCAGCTGAGCACCAAGGTTGGCGTAGCATCTCTACTCCCCGGGGTGCGATCTGCAGGCTTGAGGACTCGGCGAGTCGCGATGTACGGCCACTCGCTCGGGGGCGCAGCCACCGCGGAAGCTATACGCTTGGACCGTCGGATTGTTGCAGGTGCGAATCTGGATGGGTCAATGTTTGGACCCGTGGTTCAAGAAGGGCTTCGGGGTTCATTTCTCCTGTTCGGGCACGAAAATAAAACCCAGACAACAGACCCGTCATGGGCAGAGTTCTGGTCGAATCTGCGGGATTGGAGATTGGAGCTGGAACTAGCCCAGGCTCAACATTACACATTCTCCGACTTGCCCTATTTATTCAAGCTCCTGGGTCTGCCTGTTCAAAACATACCGGCCATGCAAAAGAGGATTGGGACTCTAGACGGGCTCAGGGCATTTGAAATTGTTCACCAAACCGTCATTTCCTTTTTAGGATTTGGGCTTCGTCAAACATCAATGGATCCCATCCGAGAAGCTATTTCACAATATTCTGAGATATCGGTCGTTGCGCGTTGACCGAGACAAAGCTTCTGAGGATTGATGGAGTACATGGGACAATTTTCAGTCTCATCTGATCCACGCACAAGTCGGGCTTGAAACCACTATTAGTTCGCCGCAATAGAGATCGACAATTCCCAAACTAATAGTTTCAAATATACCCCACCGGTAAATGGGTTTCCTAAAGTCGACGGAAATAGAGTATAGTAGTACCTCGCACTTTGCTCTTGTTAGCTTATCACAAATTATGCATTTCTTTGCTTCTTGAATGTAATTCTGGGATTTTGCAGCTATCTATACATCTATCTAGTGGGTCGCCAGATTATGGTACATCTGCGTGATGGGTAGTGGAAAGACCGTGCCGATAATGGACCGAAGCATCGCCGCCGCCGCGTAGATGGTGTACGAGTCGATGAGAATTGTGAAGATTGACCAATGAAACGTACTTCCGTCCGGATGAGAGCACATGCCTGATCCTGTACTGGAGCAAAGCTCGCTATAAAGATAAACACGATCTAAATCCAAACGGTGCAGAGAGGATGATGCTGACCGACCAGTGGATGCCGGGGTAATTTGTCCACGCGAACCCAAACATCCCGATTGGAAGCGCAATCCCGCAGATGGTGGCCGATGGAAGACGAGCCTCGGTCGCCGGGGGGAGGCGCGACTCGGCCGTGGATGCCTTGAACAGCCTCGTGTATTGCCCGTTGCTGTCCAAGATTGCGTAGACGAGTCCGAGATAATACCGACCATGATCCCCAGGGATGATAAGCCGCCGACCCCCTCGGACCAGCCGCGGTGCTCATTATAGACGATCGGCATGCCGCCATGAACATGTACACCGTTCCGTAGATGATGGCCATGTAGAGGGACGCGATCAGCACGATGGGCTCAAGGAAGAGGAAGATCCAGGGTCGGAAAAGGGCGTGCTTGAAAACTTCACCTGGGGTCTACTTCGTCCCCTGGCTCTTTTCCAGAACGCTCACGTATGCTTTCCCATCTGCCAGGGCGAGTCTCTTCGCACGGTGCTGGAGGAGGACTGGACCGTACGTCTCGGGCACGAAGATCACGCCTAGGATGCCAACAACGCCAATGAATATGGTGCAGAGACGCTGGACCCAACGCCACCCGGCGCCCTGAGAGACGAATCAACCGATAATAGGCCCAAATATCGGGCCAAGGAAAGGGGCGACGCTGTAGATAGTGAGGGATAGGCCAGGCTGGGCCGGCAGGAAGATATCGGCGATGGTGCCGCCGGAGTTGACAAGCGGCAATCCCCAAAGGTGCCGGCAAAGAAGCGTAGGATAAGCAATGTAGCAACGTTTTGGCAACCAGCTGAGCCACGAGAAAGACAACCACCGCGATGTGCGTGATGATCCAGAGGACTTGTCTTCCATAGAGTTCAGACCTTGACTATTAGTGGCGGCTAACTTAGCATACGTCGACTGGTACTGGTACACTTACTGGCGACAGGACATAATTAGCCAATGTACAACGTAGACGCAGGATTATTGACTCACCAACGGACCCCAGAGTGCGGGCCCAATCGCAAATCCTAACACAAAAAGCGAAAGCCCGAAGGTAAAGACCTCGGTGCTAATATCAAAGTCTTAAAACACTTTTCCGGCGGGAATCGAGTACGCGGAGGAAGTAAAAGTCACAGCAAAGACAGAGAAACTAACAATCATAGTCATAAACCATTTTTGAACATCGCCCCAGCTCATAGGGTTGCCCGGGTCATCCTTGTGGAATTCCACCACAAACGGGTCGTCCTCGGTGCCTGAGCCATCGTACGTGTGGTTTGGCTCCGAGTCGGAGACGGTAGCCTTGGATGCGACAGCCATGGCTGAGATATATCAAGGACTGAATGAGTGAATATAGTGGCCAGTATACCTTAGCTACTGGCGCCCGTCTTTATCTTTATAGCGAGCCTTGCTCCAGGACAGGATCAGGCATGTGCTCGAGCAGCTGACGCTGCCGAGGGTCGCAGCGCTCAAGTTCAAGCTTAGAAGCTGTGAAGGCCGAACTGTCAATGCAGGTTAAATCATTATCTAGGAAATAACCATGATCGGTCTTCACCGAGCCAGACTCCACTCCAAGTGTTCCATCAAAGCCACGGACATTAAATCGACCTGTCGGAATTGGGCAATGAGCATCTTTGCCATTTATCAACAGGTGTCAGGAACCTTCCGGTATATTGGATCACATGACTCTGTCACGTGACCCACAGATAGTGTTGGAACATCGGGACGTACCCTTCCGCCTGCCCTGGGGTTCGAGCTCGCTTAGTCATCACTTAGTAAGCTAGATATCTTAGATAGTTGGCCACATCGGCCACCCAATATACAACACATCCATCGTTTCCACAGATAGCAGACATAAATAGTTTCTTCACGCAGAACAAGCTGCACTATAACACAGGAGCCGGACAAGCTGCACTATCAGAGAGGAGCCCCCGGATCCCCCCCCAGGTCTCCATAGTGAAGCCTCCCGGCGCTAGACCAACTCTGGGGGGATCCGGAGTGGGGTAACAGGACCTCCCCTAAAGTTAATCCTTGATAATTGATTTTTCTTTTTTCTTGTCGTGCTAGGTAAGGTCGCGTCGCGTTCCGTCGCGTTCTGTCCGTCGCGCCACGTCACGTCTAGTATAATAATATATCTATCCTTCCATCTGTTCCTGATAGAATGAATGATACTTAGTCTCTCTCCCTATACTATAATATTACTCCTGGCAGGCATCATTTTCTCTCCATCAAGATCTGCATAATATTAGGGGAATAAACCCTGCTATACATCCAGATGGAACCGGCTTTCCAATATCTCTGGTACAACAGTCAATATCAATGTATTATCTGTTATGACTGCCAGTGTGCCCTCCCAAATCGTCTAATATCGCGGCATTTACGTACTTGTCATCAGATTGAAAGCCGTACCGCGATAGAGCACCAATTACAATGTATTCCAGAAGACGCGCGCCTTCGTAAAAATCATACTGATTTTCTTCCGCTGGCTGATGGTACTGACGCTATTCCTGGCCTGCCAATCCATAACCTGTTACAGTGTGACTACTGTAGCTTCCTTACTGCCTCAAAGAAATGGCTCCAGCGATATCACCGGATCGAGCATACCGTCGGGAGCCCTCGCCCACTGGCCTGGACCCCTGTTCAGGGGCAAAGTTGGTTCACCCATGCCCGCTATTGTCGGTACTGGGTGACTGCGCCCACGCGTCCCCAGAGACCCATGAGTCCCCAGTCCTCGGTCGCACCGCCTGATCCTGATGGAAAACCAATACATCCGTCCCCTGCCTCTGTACAGTCATCCCCCAATGGACTGTGCCTACCGATTCCACCCCCATTATCCCCGACGCCAGCGGAGAATGATGCCGATATAAGCTCCTGCCAGCCTGAGACGCCCCCCCCCATTCGACCAATCAAATCTGGACCAGGGGAAATTCCGCGTACGGGGATGATCCCCCCTAGAAAGGAAGCGATAACTCCATGGTTAGCCCAGACCGGATGGCTTCGATATCTGGAGGGACGGCTCCTTCAAACGCTTGTTAAGCTCCGGGGCCATCCCAACACCCTTCAGCAAGATCCTACAATTGCGAGTGTCTGGCAGGCTGAGAAGAGCAGCTATTATACTACCATTCTCCACATGATCGGGGCCTCGTTTGACCGCATCATGGCCCGGGCGTTAGACACACTGGACATTACCCACGAGTCGATCCGCCAGATCTTCCATAGCACTATTGCCGGTAAGCCATATAAGCGAGCGTTAGACCGGCTACAGCCAGCTACCGAGAAAAGATACATCAAGATATGGAAGCACTTTTTATATTGGTCCTTCCGGGCCGCCCCGTTTTCAGGTAACAGACAGCTCCAAGATCTCGGGATCCCGCTGGATCTATGCCAAAAGGAGTACTTCCATCGGATCTGGACGACGTTGGAACGTTTTCTCTGCCAGCCGGACGCCGTTAAATTTACGCAAGCAGTACCGCCACCGGTAATTACTACGGCATCTCCTGAGCCGCCAGTAACATCTTATAGCCTACCAGCTCGGCAAAGAAAACGATCGCTATCAGTATCCTCCTGCGACCCAGTTGATGCCGAGGAGAGGCCTGTTATAAAAAGGCAGGTGACCCGATACCAGACCATGATCGCAGTTTGCATCCCTGTCTACCGCCGGCCAAGCGTAGCGGATCATTTAGTGGAGCTTTCCCCGGACTCTTACATTCCGCCGTCATTTCCGCAAAATCAGGGTGCCCCACAGGGCCGTCAGCAGCACAGGGTTAAAATAAATGACCAGTTCCCAGCAACCGACCATGAGGAAAGCCCCGAGGAAGCCTTCCTCAGGTATTCCGCTAGCGAGGTCAGCAGTGTATCTAGCGACAATAAGCAGGACATAGAACAAGATAAGGATGAGGAAGAGGAATACCTCCTACCTCCAACAGTGGAATCTGCCCAATGCTTCTCTCATACCGATAATACAGGGCGGCTGGCTCCACCGGCCCTCCCACCTGCGGGACAGAGATGGCTCGACGAAAGTCTATTCAGTTTCTGCCTGAGCTGTCTTACGACGACTAGCATCCAACATACCGGCGATAAATTTGCGGCTAATCTGATGGCGTTTACGGCCGTACTTAGTATTCAGGCCTCCACCCTCACCTTCCAGGAGCCATACTCGTATTCTTCCTCGCTCTCCGCCCTGATCTGGGTCAGCCGAGTCCTGCTACTCGAATATGCACTCCCTCTCCGGCGGTACCACTATCTGCAGGACATTCGGCCCCGGCATGAGGTCCGGAATCAGTACCAACGGGCCCAGGCGATCCAAGCCCGATACGCCGTCCGTGGGAGTCTCTACCCCCTTCACGCCATTCTCGAGCTGCTCGATCGGGCCCGTTAGCACATCCGTCATACCGCTCGTCCGGGGAATATACTGTGGTCGCCAGATTACCAGACTCTATTCTACCGCGGGTCTCCCCGGGGGATTCATCTTGACGATATCCGTGGGTGGATTGAGACCCTCCTCCAGTCGGTAACCCAGACGCTTGAGCACGGACTTTTCCTCGGCGTTTATCCTTCCATCGATCTTACCACGCTAGTCGATAATCTAGGCGAGCATCGGGCCGGCTTCTGCTTTCTTGATATACCGGCGAATCAGCTCCAGCTTACCCATGCGCCGTTGCTCGCAGTCCAGACGACGCTGCCGGCGGGCATGGCCCCTCTCCGCCAGGGTAATCGGTAGGATCCGCGCACCGTTATGGCGTATCGGACCCAGGCTCAGTGGTTTCTCGACTATCTTGCTCTCCTGATCCAACTGACGTGGGGCCAGTCAAGCCGGGAGCCCGAACTGCTGCAGCTGAAGTGGCGGAATACCTCGATAACACCGCGGAACCTGTACTTACACCAGGGCAACGTGCTTTTCATCACCGAGTACCATAAGTCGCAGGTGCGCATTCAGACTACGCAGCATGTAGCCCGCTTTCTGTGCCCCTCAGTCAGCCGGCTGGTAGTGCTGTATCTGCTGCGCGTCCGCCCCTTTCTTGTGCTGTTCTACCAGCAGCTGCGGAAGAACGGACAGCCGCGCTTACATTACCGTCAAGTCCAGCCCAGCGCGATAGATGACTATCTCTTCGCTTTACCTGGGGCAACGCCCCCCCGTTCCCAGGCCGGTAGGATTACCGCCCTCATGCGAGAGACCGCCCAGCCTTTCCTTTATGGGCAAGATATTACTACCTGTAGCTACCGACATATCGCCATTGCTATTGCTAAAAAGTACCTCGCTTCGCAGGCAACGCCAGCTGATTGGAGAATCGCCACCGCGGCTCTCAGTAATATCCTGGCTGCGCAGGCAGGTCATTATAGCCACATTAACGAACAGGTCTATGCCGTGGACGTCAGCCAGCCATTCGGCCTAACGCCGGGCCGGATTGAGCAGTTCGCCGTAGCATCCCGACTGTGGCACACCCTCGTCCTCCGCTCGGTGCCTTTCCGAGGTCTCTCAGACTGCGAGAGCCACACTCCGCCAGAGATCTCCCTACCATACCAGCCAATACAAAAGCCCCGCGTTCTGTCGGGTCGGTTGACACATGCGGTCCAATCACTGCCCTGGGCCTTCCTACAACTCTACCCGGAATGGCAGCTGCTGGTGTGCATCACATGTCAGACTGCCATCTACCCTTCGCAGGTGCGCCAGCACATCGAGCACCACACGAGCCATGCCCTGCTGAGTGCGGCGGACCGCCAGACCATCCAGTCCCTGGCGGTCCAGTCTCCTCTCGACGTCTGGCACCATCTTCTGGCCCAGGAGCCCCCCGTCGCCCCCTTCCCGAGGCTGCCCCAATGGGAGGCGTTGCCCTGTCAGTGGCCCGGCTGCCCGGCGCTGCGCCTCTCCCGTCGAGCCTTGCAGACACACATCCGGGCCAAGCATCCATCAACTGATCCGAGTGAGTTCCCGTCCCTGATCGGTACCGCGGTACCTGCCCAGTCCCTGACCCGCGCGGGAGAATATATCTTCCGGGTGCAGCGGGCCGCTGGAGAGGTGTCTGCCGACCAAGGGTCTCCCCAGCAAGCGGACCACCCGGGAACCAGATACCCAGGCTGCGGCATCTTCGTGGCCCGGCCTCAGGAGCCTACGACCGCGCTCAGCCAGCAGTAAACAGCCTTATGGACGTGGAACTATTCCCAACTATCCTCACGGGGATCTCCTGAGGAAACCTTCCCCAGAACCTGATATGGTCAAGGATCAGGAACCCAGGTTATCACACACAGGATAGTCACTTACAGAGTACTCCTCTACTGCTAGCCGGAGAGATCCTACTAAAGGCCATAAGGCGATAGTGGGATTCCCTTTAGCCGGCTACGTGCATCGTTTTGTAGTGAATGCCTGGGCCGTCTCCAGTGGAATTATGCGCAGGCAACAAAGCGCAGCATTCACTACTCCTGCTATGCACTACTCCCAGCACTCACTACTCCCGCCATTCACTACTCCCGGCACATGCCATGGCGGGGATCTCCTGAGGAAGCCTTCCCCAGAACCTTGTATGGTCGAGGGCCAGGAACCCAGGTCATCGCACGCGGGATAGCGGAGAGATCCTACTAAAGGCCACAAGGCGATGGTGGGGATCCCCTTTAGCCGGCTACGTGCATCGCTTTGTGATGCATGCCTGGGCCGTCCCCAGTGGAATCACCCGCAGGCAACAAAGCGCGGCATTCACTACTCCCGGCACACGCCATGGCAGCGATGCGGACAGCATAGCAGGTCCTGGGGATACCTTCCTTTTCGCCAAGAGGTATAAATACCCCCTCTCCCCCCCCTTCTCCCTCTAGATCTTCTCTCCTTTCTAACTCTTCTCTCCGAACTCATTCCCCTGCACCTCACTTAACCTTCTAGGAAGGCAAGCTCAGCACCTTCCAGATGACTACCCTACAATTCTCGTCCGACGAGGACGGCCTGGATGACATTATCAACGCGGACAACGACACCCTGGAGGATATTGATCAGGAAAATACCTTTGCCGGATTCGACCTCACCGAGATTAGTAACCTGAAAGGCATCTGTACTGCCCTAGAGACCGTTACGAGCGTAAAAGAACTGAAGAAATGGCTCAAGGGTATTCTATTCCGACCCCATTTCCTATACTGTTACCTGCACGCTATCCTTCCCGCTCAATTTAGCGGCAACAACATGAACCGAGGTGAATCGTTCACTACCATCATTGCCCGTATCCATGCCGCGGCCAACAGCGGTAATACCAAATACCTCGACCATTTTTCCGACAAGACCAACTGGGACCGGGCCGACTGGACTGCCTTTTGTTTACTTACCCTGGTTAACGTCAATACGCGCAACGTGGACGGGATTTTCTACAAGAAAGCCTGGACACAGGAGCATAAAGAGAAGGTGATATAGGCGATCCTCCGCATTATTCGACAGGAATTTGCCGCTTCCCGTGTGGAAAAAGGTATGGCCCTCCTCAGCATAGATAAAGAGACGCGCGACCTTATCCGTGCTTCTCTCCAGACCCCCCACCCCCCACCTAGCGAGAACGCTGGTCTGGAGAAGGACCCGAGGAAGCCTTCCACAGAACCTCCCACGTCTGGACCCGCTGCCCCCGCTGCCCCCGAGAAACCGGCCTCCAAGCTAAGGGTCCCAAGCAAGCGTTCTACCCGACCCCCCCAGCCGAGACCAAGCCGAAGCATGAGGTCGTCTGCTAAGAGCAAGAATCTTACAGGAATCCCGACTCCCGTTTCCGCTGCCCCTGCCCCTGCCAGTACCCCCCCATTGGCAAGCCGATCATCCACTCCGACCCCCGATACCCCTACACCGGCCGGGCCGGTTGCTCGTCTCCGCCATTGGAGAGATAAACTGATACCTGCAATCTAGCGGGCACTTTAAGCCGTCTCTCAGACTCCCGACCTCAGCGAGCCCTATTGGCAGTTCCATTTGATCGAACTGTGTCTGCGCCTCATCGAGGAGGAACTAGCAGAGGAGCCGGCACCAGATGCCTCGGATACTGGTAACACAAAGCTCCCCCATAAGGATAACATGCAGGACGAGGCGGATGAGACCTCCATGACACCATTTAAGGTCCTTATGGTTACCGCGGGGCCCTACTCCATATATCATCCTACCGGGCAAGAGGTCGATACGCTGACATTGGCACACTACACCGCCGACACTATTCAGGAGGCCCATAAAGATACGCCTGACGGCCGGGTAACCCTGTCTCAAGTCACCGCGGCATCCATCGAAATCGCTCGCGAGCAGCAGACTTGGCTCGACAACCTCGAACTCCAGCGCGAGAATCACGAGGAGGCCTGCGAGGCGCTCAATATCAGCAACCCAGACGTCCCTAAGTATCCCGCGATAAGGATCAATACGTCCTTCCGTTTTTGGCAGCCCGTGGCCATCTATGCAATCGCACAGTTCCGCGAAAATCCACTGCTCTCCGGGTGCATCTTGGCCGATATGGTTGGACTTGGCAAAACCTGGATGGTTACCGGGTATATTCTGCACGTAAGTGACCCCACCCCTATTCGTTTTCTGGCTTTTCCCTGGGTAGGTGCTGAGGAAGGCTTCTCCAGCACCTCCCTATCATCCTGATCTTTGACTAACCTGTTTGCTTGTAGCGGGCTACAACGCTGAAAGGCAAGCCCACCCTCATTATCTGCCCCCCCCACCTGGTGTGGCAATGGGCCGCTGAGATCAAGGCCGTCACCAAACGGCTCAAGGTCATTGTGTACTTTAGAGACGCGCGGGAAGACCTCCCAGTCGACGTCAAAGTCATCCCCAAGCTGGCAGGCGACCTCCCATGGATGACTGGCCCGCAAGCACATCATGCCGTGATCATTACCAGTTATCAGACCTTGGCGCAGCGACATGGACCCGCCGAGTACAAGTCATGGGCGGAAGAATATGGCAACGGCTCCCTGGCGGAGTGGCCTAAATCCCTTCAGGGACTGTTCGACACGATGGTCACCGACGAGGCCCATACGTTTCGGAACCCGGACACGGCGCAATGGACTGCTGCCCGGTAGATCCACCCTGAGTGGACCATCCTGGTCACCGCTACCCCCATCTTCAATTCCTATAACGATATGGCCGGTTTACTCCCATTCCTGTTGCCACCCAAAAACGATGACTTGTGGATAGGCGTAGACCCCAAGACCAACCCGTTTACGCTCCCCGATACCTACCCCCAAGCCCAGCTGATCCTCACGAATGAGGCGGTCCAGCGATTCATCCTCAAAACGTCTGACGAACTCGTCTGCCCGGATAGTGTGGTCCGCGGCCTCCGCTTCCGCCAACTATGGAAATACCTGATAATCCGGCGCTCGTTATCCTCCTGCATCCCGTTTGCGAATGGTAAACGCATTGGCGATAACATACCTCCTTCCCAATACCAAGTGGTTTTTGTTTGTTACTGTGCCCGTAAAGCTACCTAATATTACCGATAGTGGAAGCAATTCCGCCGCTACCTCTTTGTCCAGACCCGCGAGGGCCAAATCATATGGAACATGGCCAAGTATCGAGAACTCACGCTGGTTACCACCTGGCTGTTCTTCAGGTATTGCCACCACCTCCTAGTGCAAGTTAGTGTACGATCCCTCGACACTCAGGCCCGGCGCCTCACACTCGGTCCTCAACTGATCAAGAAGGCGATACAAGTTGAAAACCAGATCCTGATGCGAAAGCATACCGAGGATACTACAGCCCCTGCCCCGGTGACGCATAATATTCCCGAGCAATTTACCGATCAAGACGTCCTCCTGTACCTGTTGCGCGGCAGCCCGAAGTTACGCGCCCTCCTGTCTATAATCCAGCAGGAGGTCTTCCTGCAACAGGAAAAGTCGGTAGTCTGGTGCACGATCCCTGCCTAGCAGTTCTTTATCGCTGCTGCCCTTTACCACGCCCGTATTGACTGCCGGGTCTTCCACTCGGAACTCAACTCCAAGGAGCGTGTCGAGCTGGTACGAGATTTTACAACCAAAGTGGATGAATGCATGGTCTTAATATGCTCCTATTACGTTAACGCAGCGGGTTCTAACCTTCAGGATCTCTGCCGGAACGTACACCTCTTTGATACCCCCACATCCGACCCCCTCAAGCAGCAAGCCATCGGGCGGGTAAGCCGTGTCGGGCAGACCCGGACGGTCAAGATTTACGATTACATTGTGTCGGACAGCTTCAATGCTGGCGTCTTTGCCAAAAACCTTACTAAGGCTGTCCCCGACCTTGTGACCACCCTGAATTGGGATATGTTTACCGATACCCTGGACGTGACTGGAGACAGTTCGGTACCGAACTTTAATATCGGTATATGGGTTCTCAATCAGGATGATACTATCAGCAAGGTCCGCTATGCCCCGATGGAACTCGTCCCCAAGGACCAACGCCTCTCCCCAGAGGACGTAGTCAAAGCCTTAATCAGTACTATAAAGGCGAGTTCTCGCATACGTGAAATGTCTGATATCAACGTCCAGTATCTGGAGGGCGAGGAGGCTAGGAAAGATGGTAAAGGCCCTATAGATATAACAGAAGATGTACCTGGGAATGTAGCAGAGGGCTCCGACCCTAAGAAAAGAAAGGCGGATGAGATAAAACTATCCTAAGGAATATAACTCTCTTTGTACTCTCAATTTATACTCTACTTCATAGTTCAATCATACAGATATTTCGGCTTCTTTATTTTACTATTAACGGATTCCCTCAATATTTTTTTCAGGTAGGAGTTAGTAGTATAATAGATTCCTCTATGGGGAGACGCTGAGGAAGCCTTCCTCAGGGGATTTAGGGATGCCACAGAATAATTTCTCTATAATAAAAAAGATCTAGAAACTCCCCCTTCTTGTTTTCTGTTTTTGCCTTTATCTTTGCCTCTTCTATTCCTCCTCTACACGCGCTCTGAATGTTGAACTTAGGGAAGGCATTGGCAAA